>NW_026114712.1:0-52972 GCF_025201925.1 Gopherus flavomarginatus | reverse complement strand
AACCATAGCTCCAGGGGCCTAATCCCTAGGGGCCCCAACCCCAGCTCCAGGGGCCTAACCCCTGGGGACCCCAACAACAGCTCCAGTGGCCCAACCCCTGGGGGCCCCAACACCAGCTCCAGGGGCCCAACCCCTGGGGGCCCGAACCATAGCTCCAGAAGCCCAACCCCTGGGGGCCCCAACACCAGCTCCAGGAGCTCAACCCCTCGGGGCCCGAACCATAGCTCCAGGGGCAAAACCCCTGGGGGCCCCAACACCAGCTCCAGGTGCCCAACCCCTGGGGGCCCGAACCATAGTCCCAGGAGCCCAACCCCTGGGGGCTCCAACACCAGCTCCAGGGGCCCAAACCCTGGGGGACCCAACACCAGCTCCAGGGGCCCAACCCCTGGTGGCCCGAACCATAGCTCCAGGGGCCCAACCCCTGCGGGCCCCAACACCAGCTCCAGGGGCCCAACCCATGGGGGCCCGAACCATAGCTCCAGGGGCCCAACCCCTGGGGGCCCCAACACCAGCTCCAGGGGCCCAACCACTGGGGGCCCGAACCATAGCTCCAGGGGCCCAACCCCTGGGGGCCCCAACAGCAGCTCCACAGGCCCAACCCCTGGGGGTCCGAACCATAGCTCCAGGGGCCCAAACCCTTGGGGACCAAACACCAGCTCCAGGGGCCCAACCCCTGGGGGCCCGAACCATAGCTCCAGGGGCCCAACCCCTGGGGGACCCAACACCAGCTTCAGGGGCCCAACCCCTGGGGGCCCGAACCATAGCTCCAGGGGCGCAACCCTTGGGGGCCCGAACCATAGCTCCAGGGGCCCAACCCCTGTGGGCCCCAACACCAGCTCCAGAGGCCCAACCCCTGGGGGCCCGAACCATAGTTCCAGGGGCCCAACCCCTGGGGGCCCCAACACCAGCTCCAGGGTCTCAACCCCTGGGAGCCCGAACCATAGCTCCAGGGGCCCAACCCCTGCGACCCCGAACCATAGCTCCAGAAGCCCAACGCCTGGGGGCCCCAACACCAGCTCCAGGGGCCCAACTCCTGGGGGCCCGAACCATAGCTCCAGGGGCTCAAACCCTGGGGGCCCCAACACCAGCTCCAGGGGCCCAACCCCTGGGGGCCACAACACCAGCTCCAGGTGCCCAACCCTTGGGGGCCCGAACCATAGCTCCAGAAGCCCAACCCCTGGGGGCCCCAACACCAGCTCCAGGAGCTCAACCCCTCGGGGCCCGAACCATAGCTCCAGGGGCCCAACCCCTTTGGGCCCAAACACCAGCTCCAGGGGCCAACCCCTGGGGGCCCCAACACCAGCTCCAGGTGCCCAACCCCTGAGCGCCCGAACCATAGCTCCAGGGGCCCAACCCCTGGGGGCCCCAACACCAGCTCTAGGGGCCCAACCCCTGGGGGCCTGAACCATAGCTCCAGGGGCCCAAACCCTGGTGGCCCCAACAGCATCTCCAGGGGTCCAACTCCTGAGCGCCCGAACCATACCTCCAGGGGTCCAACCCCTGGGGGCGCTAACACCAGGTCTAGGGGCCCAACCCCTTGGGGCCCGAACCATAGCTCCAGGGGCCTAACCCCTGGGGCCCCAACACCAGATCCAGGGGCCCAACCCCTGGGGGCCCTAACACCAGCTCCAGGGGCCCAAACCCTGAGCACCTGAACCATAGCTCCAAGGGCCTAAACCCTAGGGGCCCCAACCCCAGCTCCAAGGGCCCAACCCCTGGGGGCCCCAACACCAGCTCCAACGGCTCAACCCGTGAGCGCCCGAACCATAGCTCCAGGGAACTAACCCCAGGGGTCCCCAACCCCAGCTCCAGGGGTCCAAACCCTGGGGCCCTCGAACCCAGCTCCAGGGGCCCAACCCCTGAGTACCCGAACCATAGCTCCAGGGGCCCAACCCCTAAGCGCCCGAACCATAGCTCCAGGGGCCTAACCCTTGGGGCCCCAACACCAGCTCCAGGGACCCAACCCCAGGGGGCTCAAACAACAGCTCCAGGGGCCCAAACCCTGAGCGTCTGAACCATAGCTCCAGGGGCCTAATCCCTAGGGGCCCCAACCCCAGCTCCAGGGGCCTAACCCCTGGGGACCCCAACACCAGCTCCAGGGGCCCAACCCCTGAGCGCCCGAACCATAGTTTCAGGGCCCAACCCCTGGGAGCACCAACAACAGCTCCAGTGGCCCAACCCCTGGGGGCCCCAACACCAGCTCCAGGGGCCCAACCCCTGGGGGCCCGAACCATAGCTCCAGAAGCCCAACCCCTGGGGGCCCCAACACCAGCTCCAGGAGCTCAACCCCTCGGGGCCCGAACCATAGCTCCAGGGGCAAAACCCCTGGGGGCCCCAACACCAGCTCCAGGTGCCCAACCCCTGGGGGCCCGAACCATAGTCCCAGGAGCCCAACCCCTGGGGGCTCCAACACCAGCTCCAGGGGCCCAAACCCTGGGGGCCCCAACACCAGCTCCAGGGGCCCAACCCCTGGGGGCCCGAACCATAGCTCCAGGGGCCCAACCCCTGCGGGCCCCAACACCAGCTCCAGGGGCCCAACCCATGGGGGCCCGAACCATAGTCCCAGGAGCCCAACCCCTGGGGGCTCCAACACCAGCTCCAGGGGCCCAACCCCTGGGGGCCCCAACACCAGCTCCAGGGTCTCAACCCCTGGGAGCCCGAACCATAGCTCCAGGGGCCCAACCCCTGCGACCCCACACCATAGCTCCAGAAGCCCAACGCCTGGGGGCCCCAACACCAGCTCCAGGGGCCCAACCCCTGAGCGCCCGAAAAAAAGCTCCAGGTGCCCAACTCCTGGGGGCCCCAACACCAGCCCCAGGGGCCCAAACCCTGGGGGCCCAAACACCAGCTCCAGGGGCCCAACCACTGGTGGACAGAACCATAGCTCCAGGGGCCAAAACCCTGGGGGACCCAACACCAGCTCCAGGGGCCCAACCCCTGAGCGCCCGAACCATAGTTCCAGAGGCCCAACCCCTGGGGGCCCCAACAACAGCTCCAGTGGCCCAACCCCTGGGGGCCCCAACACCAGCTCCAGGGGCCCAACCCCTGGGCGCCCCAACACCAGCTAAAGAGGCAAAAACCCTGGGGGCCCCAAAACCAGCTCCAGGGGCCCCACCCCTGGGGGCCCCAACACCAGCTCCAGGGGCCCAACCCCTGTGGGCCCGAACCATAGCTCCAGAAGCCCAACCCCTGGGGGCCCCAACACCAGCTCCAGGAGCTCAACCCCTCGGGGCCCGAACCATAGCTCCAGGGGCCCAACCTCTTTGGGCCCAAACACCAGCTCCAGGGGCCAACCCCTGGGGGCCCCAACACCAGCTCCAGGTGCCCAACCCCTGAGCGCCCGAACCATAGCTCCAGAAGCCCAACCCCTGGGGGCCCCAACACCAGCTCCAGGAGCTCAACCCCTCGGGGCCCGAACCATAGCTCCAGGGGCCCAACCCCTGGGGGCCCCAACACCAGCTCCAGGGGCTCAACCCCTGGGGGCCTGAACCATAGCTCCAGGGGCCCAAACCCTGGTAGCCCCAACAGCATCTCCAGGGGTCCAACTCCTGAGCGCCCGAACCATACCTCCAGGGGTCCAACCCCTGGGGGCGCTAACACCAGGTCTAGGGGCCCAACCCCTTGGGGCCCGAACCATAGCACCAGGGGCCCAACCCCTGGGGGCCCCAAAACGACCTCCAGGGGCCCAACCCCTGGGGGACCGAACCATAGCACCAGGGGCCCAACCCCTGGGGGCCCCAACACCAGCTCCAGGGGCCCAACCCCTGAGCGCCCGAACCATAGCTCCAGGGGCAAAACCCCTGCAGGCCCCAACACCAGCTCCAGGGTCCTAAACCCTGGGGGCCCCAACACCAGCTCCAGGGGAAAAACCCCTATGGCCTCAAAACCAGCTCCACGGGCCCAACCTCTGGGGGCTCCAACACCAGTTCCAGGGGCCCAACCCCTGAGCGCCCGAACCATAGCTCCAGGGGCCCAATCCCTGACCGCCAGAACCATAGCTCCAGGGGCCCAACCACTGGGGGCCCCAACACCAGCTGAATGGCTCAACCCCTGGGGGCCCCAAGACCAGCTCCATGGGCCAAACCCCTGGGGGACCCAACACCAGCTCCAGGGGCCCAACGCCTGAGCGCCCGAACCATAGCTCCAGGGGCCGAACCCCTGGGGGGACCAAAACCAGCTTCAGGGGAACAACCCCTGGGTGCCCCAACACCAGCTCCAGGGGCCCAGCCCCTGAGCGCCCGAACCATAGATCCAGGGGCCCAGCCCCTGGGGGCCCCAACACCAGCTCCAGGGGCCCAAACCCTGGGGGCCCCAACACCAGCTCCAGAGGCCTAACCTCTGAGCGCCCGAACCATAGCTCCTGGGGCCCAACCCCCGGGGGACCCAACACCAGCTCCAGGGGCCCAACCCCTGTGGGCCCCAAAACGAGCTCCAGGGGCCCAACCCCTGGGAGTCCCAACACCAGCTCCAGAGGCCCACGCCCTGGGGGCCCCAAAACCAGCTCCAGGGGCCCAACCTCTGGGGGTCCCAACACCAGTTCCAGGGGCCCAACCCCTGAGTACCCGAATATAGCTCCAGGGGCCCAACCCCTGGGGGCCCCAACACCGGCTCCAGGGGCCGAACCCCTGAGCGCGCGACCCATAGCTCCAGGGGCCCAACCCCTGGGGTCCCAACACCAGCTCCAGGGGCCCAACCCCTGAGTGCCCGAACCATAGCTCTAGGGGCCCAACCCCTGGGGGCCCCAACACCAGCTCCAGGTGCCCAACCCCTGGGGGCCCGAACCATAGTCCCAGGGGCTCAACCCCTGAGGGCCCCAACACCAGCTAGAGGGGCCCAACACCTGGGGGCCCCAACACCAGCTCCAGGGGCCCAACCGTGGGGGCCCGAACCATAGCTCCAGGGGCCCAACCCCTGGAGGCTCGAACCATAGCTCCAGGGGTCCAACCCCAGGGGGCCCCAACACCAGCTCCAGGGGCCGAACCCCTGGGGGCTCCAACACCAGCTCCAGGGGCCCAACCCCTGGGGGCCCGAACCATAGCTCCAGGGGCCCAACCCCTGGTGCATCGAACCATAGCTCCAGTGGCCCAAGCCCTGGGGGCACCAACACCAGCTCCAGGGGCCCAACCCCTGGGGGCCCGAACCATAGCTCCAGGGGCCGAACCCCTGGGGGCCCCAACACCAGCTCCAGCGGCCCAGCCCCTGGGGGCCCGAGCCATAGCTCCAGGGGCCCAACCCCTGGGGGCCCCAACACCAGCTCCAGGGGTCCAACCCCTGGGGGCCCCAACACCAGCTCCATTGGCCCAACTCCTGAGCGCCCGAACCATACCTCCAGGGGCCTAACCCCTGTGGGCCCCAACACCAGCTCCAAGGGCCCAACCCCTGAGCGCCCGAACCATAGCTCTAGGGGCCCAATCCCTGGGGGCCCCAACACCAGCTCCAGGGGCCCAACTCCTGAGGGCCCGAACCATAACTCCAGGGGCCTAACCCCTGTGGGCCCCAACACCAGCTCCAAGGGCCCAACCCCTGAGCGCACGAACAATACCTTCAGGGGCCTAACCCCTGGGGGCCCCAACACCAGCGCCAGGGGCCCAACCCTTGAGCGCCCGAACCATAGCTCCAGGGGTCTAACCCCTGTTGTCCCCCACCCCAGCTCCAAGGGCCCAACCCCTGAGCGCCCAAACCATAGCTCCAGGGGCCTAACCCCCGGGGAACCCAACCCCAGCTCCAGGGGCCCAACTGCTCGGGGCCCCAACACCAGCTCCAGGGGTCCAACTCCTGAGCGCTAGAAACATACCTCCAGGGGTCTAACCCCTAGGGGCCCCAACACCAGCTCCATGGGCCCAACCCCTGAGCGCCCAAACCATAGCTCCAGGGGCCTAACTCCTGGGGCCCCAACACCAGATCCAGGGGCCCAACCCCTGGGCACCCCAACACCAGCTCCAGGGGCCCAACCTCTGAGCGCCCGAATCATAGCTCCAGGGGCCCAACCCCTGGGGGCCCCAACACCAGCTCCAGGGGCCCAACCCCTGGGGGCCTGAACCATAGCTCTAGGGGCCCAAACCCTGGTGGCCCCAACAGCATCTCCAGGGGTCCAACTCCTGAGCGCCCGAACCATACCCCCAGGGGTCCAACCCCTGGGGGCGCTAACACCAGGTCTAGGGGCCAAACCCCTTGGGGCCCGAACCATAGCACCAGGGGCCCAACCTCTGGGGGCCCCAAAACGAGCTCCAGGGGCCCAATCCCTGGGGGACCGAACCATAGCACCAGGGGCCCAACCCCTGGGGGACCCAAAACCAGCTCCAGGGGCCCAACCCCTGAGCGCCCGAACCATAGCTCCAGGGGCAAAACCCCTGCAGGCCCCAACACCAGCTCCAGGGGCCCAACCCCTGGGGGCCCCAACACCAGCTCCAGGGGAAAAACCCCTATGGCTTCAAAACCAGCTCCACGGGCCCAACCCCTGGGGGCTCCAACACCAGCTCCAGGGGCCCAACCCCTGAGCGCCCGAACCATAGCTCCAGGGGCCCAATCCCTGACCGCCAGAACCATAGCTCCAGGGGCCCAACCACTGGGGGCCCCAACACCAGCTGAGGGGCTCAACCCCTGGGGGCCCCAACACCAGCTCCATGGGACAAACCCCTGGGGGACCCAACACCAGCTCCAGGGGCCCAACCCCTGAGCGCCCGAACCATAGCTCCAGGGGCCCAACCCCTGGGGGGACCAAAACCAGCTTCAGGGGAACAACCCCTGGGTCCCCCAACACCAGCTCCAGGGGCCCAGCCCCTGAGCGCCCGAACCATAGCTCCTGGGGCCCAACCCCCGGGGGACCCAACACCAGCTCCAGGGGCCCAAACCCTGGGGGCCCCAAAACGAGCTCCAGGGGCCCAACCCCTGGGAGTCCCAACACCAGCTCCAGAGGCCCACGCCCTGGGGGCCCCAAAACCAGCTCCTGGAGCCCAACCCCTGGGGGCCCCAACACCAGTTCCAGGGGCCCAACCCCTGAGTACCCGAATATAGCTCCAGGGGCCCAACCCCTGGGGACCCCAACACCAGGTCCAGGGGCCCAACCCCTCGGGGTCCGAACCATAGCTCCAGGGACCCAACCCCTGGGGGCCCCAACACCAGCTCCAGGGTCCCAACCCCTGGGGGCCCCAACACCACCTCCAGGGGCCCAACCCCTCGGGGCCCGAATATAGCTCCAGGGGCCCAACCCCTGGGGGCCCCGACACCAGCTCTAGGGGCCCAACCCCTGTGGGCACGAACTATAGCTCCAGGGGCTCAACCCCTGGGGGCCCCATCACCAGCTCCAGGGGCCCAACCCCTGGGGGCTCGAACCATAGCTCCAGTGGAACAACCCCTGCGAGCCCCAACACCAGCTCCAGTGGCCCAACCCCTGAGCGCCCGAACCATAGCACCAGTGGCCCAACCCCTGGGGGCCCCAAAACCATCTCCAGGGGCTCAAGCAATGGGTCCCCCAACACCAGCTCCAGGGCACCAACCTCTGAGTATCCGAACCATAGTTCCAGGGGCCCAAACCCTGGGGGCCCCAACACCAGCTGCAGGGGCCCAACCCCCGGGGGCATGAACCATAGCTCCAGGGGCCCAACCCCTGGGGGCACCAACACCATCTCCAGGGGCCAAACCCCTGAGCGCCCGTACCATAGCTCCATTGGCCCAACCCCTGGAGGCCCGAACCATAGCTCCAGGGACCCAACCACTTGGGGCCCCAACACCAGCTCCAGGGGTCCGACCACTGGTGGACCGAACCATAGCTCCAGGGGCCCAAACCCTGGGGGCCCCAACACGAACTCCGGGGCCCAACCCCTGGGGGCCCGAACCTCAGCCCCAGGGGCCCAACCCCTGGGAGCGCCAACACCAGCTCCAGGGGCCCAACCCCTGGGGGCCCGAACCATAACTCCAGGGGCCCAACCCCTGGGATCCCTAACACCAGCTAAAGAGGCCCAACCCCTGGGGGCCCCAAAACCAGCTCCAGGGGCCCCACCCCTGGGGGCCCCAACACCAGCTCCAGGGGACCAACCCCTGGGGGCCCGAACCTTACCTCCAGGGGCCCAAACCCTGGGGGCCCAAAGACCAGCTCCAGGGGCCCAACCTCTGAGCGCCCGAACCATAGCTCCAGGGCCCCAACCCCTGGGGGCCCGAAACATAGCTCCAGGGGCCCAACCCCTTGTTGCCCCAACACCAGCTCCAGGGGTCCAACCCCTGGAGGCCCGTACCATAGCTCCAGGGGCCCAACCCCTGGGGGCCCCAACACCAGCTCCAGGGGCCCAACCCATGAGCGCCCGAACTATAGCTCCAGGGGCCCAACTCCTGGGGGCCTGAACCATAGCTGCAGGGGCCCAACCCCTGTGGGCTTTATCACCAGCCACAGTTGCCCAACCTCTGGGGGCCCCAACACCAGCTCCAGGGGCATACCCCCTGCGGGCCCGAACCATAGCTCCAGGGGTCCAACCCCCGGGGGCACCAACACCAGCTCCAGGAGCCCAACCCCTGGGGACCCGAACTATAGCTCCAGCGGCCCAACCAATGGGGGCGCAAACCATAGCTCCAGGGGCCCAACCTCTGGGGGCCCCAACACCAGCTCCAGGGGCCCAACCCCTGGGGACCCGAGTCATAGCTCCAGGGGCCCAACCCCTGGGGGCCCCAACACCATATCCAGGGGCCCAACCCCTCGGGGCCCGAACCATAGCTCCAGGGACCCAACACCTGGGGGCCCCAACACCAGCTCCAGGGTCCAAACCCCTGGGGGCCCCAACACCACCTCCAGGGGCCCAACCCCTCGGGGCCCGAACATAGCTCCAGGGGCCCAACCCCTGGGGGCCCCGACACCAGCTCTAGGGGCCCAACCCCTGTGGGCACGAACTATAGCTCCAGGGGCTCAACCCCTGGGGGCCCCATCGCCAGCTCCAGGGGCCCAACACCCGGGGGCCCGAACCATAGATGCAGGGGCCCAACCCCTAGGGGCCCCAACAGCAGCTCCAGGGGCCCAACTCCTGGGGGCCCCAACACCAGCTCCAGGGGCCCAACCCCTGGGGGCTCGAACCATAGCTCCAGAGGCCCAACACCTGGGGGCCCCAACACCAGCTCCAGTTGCCCAAACCCTGGGGGCCCGAACCATAGCTCCAGGGGCCCAACCCCTGGGGGCCCCAACACCAGCTCCAGGGGCCCAACCCCTGTGGGCCCCAACAACAGCTCCAGGGGCCCAACCCCTGGTGCCCTGAACCATAGCTCCAGGGGCCCAACCCTTGGGGGCCGCAACACCAGCTCCAGGGGCCCAACCCCTGGTTGCCCCAACACCAGCTTCAGTTGCCCAACACCTGGGGGCAAGAAACATAGCTCCAGGGGCAAAACCCCTGGGGGCATCAACACCAGATCCAGAGGCCCAACCCCTGGGGGCCCGAATCATAGCTCCAGGGGCCCAACCCCTGGGGGCCCCAACACCAGCTCTAGAGGCCCAACCCCTGGGGCCCCAACACCAGCTCCAGGGGAACAACCCCTGGGGGCGAAAACAGCAGCTCCAGGGGCCCAAACCCTGTGCCCCCGAACCATAGCTCCAGGGGCCCAACCCCTGGGGGCCCGAACCATAGCTTCACGGGCCCAACCCCTGGGGGCCCCAACACCAGCTCCAGGGGCCGAAGCCCTGGGGTCCCCAACACCAGCTCCAGGGGCCCAACCCCTGGGGGCCCGAGTCATAGCTCCAGGGGCCCAACCCCTGGGGGCCCCAACACCACCTCCAGGGGCCCAACCCCTCGGGGCCCGAACATAGCTCCAGGGGCCCAACCCCTGGGGGCCCTGACACCAGCTCCAGGGGCCCAACCCCTGGGGGCACGAACCATAGCTCCAGGGGCTCAACCCCTGGGGGTCCCATCACCAGCTCCAGGGGCCCAACCCCCGGGGGCCTGAACCATAGATGCAGAGGCCCAACCCCTAGGGGCCCCAACACCAGCTCCAGGGGCCCAACTCCTGGGGGCCCCAACACCAGCTCCAGGGGCCCAACCTCTGGGGGCTCGAACCATAGCTCCAAGGGCCCAACCCCTTGGGGCCCCAACACCAGCTCCAGGGGCCCAACCCCTGGGGGCCCGAACCATAACTCCAGAGGCCCAACCCCTGGGGGCCCCAACACCAGCTCCAGTTGCCCAAACCCTGGGGGCCCGAACCATAGCTCCAAGGGCCCAACCCCTGGGGGCCCCAACAACAGCTCCAGGGGCCCAACCCCTGGTGTCCTGAACCATAGCTCCAGGGGACAAACCCTTGGGGGCCGCAACACCAGCTCCATGGGCCCAACCCCTCTTTGCACCAACACCAGCTTCAGGGGCCCAACACCTGGGGGCCCGAACCATAGCTCCAGGGGCAAAACCGCTGGGGGCCCCAACACCAGATCCAGGGGACCAACCCCTGGGGGCCCGAACCATAGCTCCAGGGGCCAAACCCCTGGGGATCCCAACACCAGCTTCAGGGGAATAACCCCTGGGGGCCCGAACCATAGCTCCAGGGGCCCAACCTCTGGGGGCCGGAACCATAGCTCCAGGGGCCCAACTCCTGGAGGCCCCAACACCAGCTCCAGGGGCCCAACCCCTGGGGGCCCGAACCATAGCTCCAAGGGCCCAACGCCTGGGGGCCTCAACACCAGCTCCAGGAGCCCAGCCCCTGGGGGCCACAACACCAGCTCCAGAGGTACAACCCCTGGGGGCCCCAACACCAGCTCCAAGGGCCCAACCCCTGGGGGCCGAATCATAGCTCCAGGGGCCCAACCCGTGGGGGCCCCAACACCAGCTCCAGGAGCTCAACCCCTCGGGGCCCGAACCATAGCTCCAGGGGCCCAACCTCTTTGGGCCCAAACACCAGCTCCAGGGGCCAACCCCTGGGGGCCCCAACACCAGCTCCAGGTGCCCAACCCCTGAGCGCCCGAACCATAGCTCCAGAAGCCCAACCCCTGGGGGCCCCAAAACCAGCTCCAGGAGCTCAACCCCTCGGGGCCCGAACCATAGCTCCAGGCGCCCAACCCCTGGGGGCCCCAACACCAGCTCCAGGGGCCCAACCCCTGGGGGCCTGAACCATAGCTCCAGGGGCCCAAACCCTGGTGGCCCCAACAGCATCTCCAGGGGTCCAACTCCTGAGCGCCCGAACCATACCTCCAGGGGTCCAACCCCTGGGGGCGCTAACACCAGGTCTAGGGGCCCAACCCCTTGGGGCCAGAACCATAGCACCAGGGGCCCAACCCCTGGGGGCCCCAAAACGACCTCCAGTGGCCCAACCCCTGGGGGACCGAACCATAGCACCAGGGGCCCAACCCCTGGGGGCCCCAACACCAGCTCCAGGGGCCCAACCCCTGAGCGCCCGAACCATAGCTCCAGGGGCAAAACCCCTGCAGGCCCCAACACCAGCTCCAGGGTCCTAAACCCTGGGGGCCCCAACACCAGCTCCAGGGGAAAAACCCCTATGGCCTCAAAACCAGCTCCACGGGCCCAACCTCTGGGGGCTCCAACACCAGTTCCAGGGGCCCAACCCCTGAGCGCCCGAACCATAGCTCCAGGGGCCAAATCCCTGACCGCCAGAACCATAGCTCCAGGGGCCCAACCACTGGGGGCCCCAACACCAGCTGAATGGCTCAACCCCTGGGGGCCCCAACACCAGCTCCATGGGCCAAACCCCTGGGGGACCCAACACCAGCTCCAGGGGCCCAACCCCTGAGCGCCCGAACCATAGCTCCAGGGGCCGAACCCCTGGGGGGACCAAAACCAGCTTCAGGGGAACAACCCCTGGGTGCCCCAACACCAGCTCCAGGGGCCCAGCCCCTGAGCGCCCGAACCATAGATCCAGGGGCCCAGCCCCTGGGGGCCCCAACACCAGCTCCAGGGGACCAAACCCTGGGGGCCCCAACACCAGCTCCAGAGGCCTAACCTCTGAGCGCCCGAACCATAGCTCCTGGGGCCCAACCCCCGGGGGACCCAACACCAGCTCCAGGGGCCCAACCCCTGTGGGCCCCAAAACGAGCTCCAGGGGCCCAACCCCTGGGATTCCCAACACCAGCTCCAGAGGCCCACGCCCTGGGGGCCCCAAAACCAGCTCCAGGGGCCCAACCGCTGGGGGTCCCAACACCAGTTCCAGGGGCCCAACCCCTGAGTACCCGAATATAGCTTCAGGGGCCCAACCCCTGGGGGCCCCAACACCGGATCCAGGGGCCCAACCCCGGAGCGCCCGACCCATAGCTCCAGGGGCCCAACCCCTGGGGTCCCAACACCAGCTCCAGGGGCCCAACCCCTGAGTGCCCGAACCATAGCTCCGGTGGCCCAACCCCTGGGGGCCCCAACACCAGCTCCAGGTGCCCAACCCCTGGGGGCCCGAACCATAGTCCCAGGGGCTCAACCCCTGAGGGCCCCAACACCAGCTAGAGGGGCCCAACACCTGGGGGCCCCAACACCAGCTCCAGGGGCCCAACCCCTGGGGGAACCAACACCAGCTCCAGGGGCCCAACCGTGGGGGCCCGAACCATAGCTCCAGTGGCCCAACCCCTGGAGGCTCGAACCATAGCTCCAGGGGTCCAACCCCTGGGGGCCCCAACACCAGCTCCAGTGGCCGAACCCCTGGGGGCTCCAACACCAGCTCCAGGGGCCCAACCCCTGGGGGCCCGAACCATAGCTCCAGGGGCCCAACCCCTGGTGGATCGAACCATAGCTCCAGTGGCCCAAGCCCTGGGGGCACCAACACCAGCTCCAGGGGCCCAACCCCTGGGGGCCCGAACCATAGCTCCAGGGGCCGAACCCCTGGGGGCCCCAACACCAGCTCCAGCGGCCCAGCCCCTGGGGGCCCGAGCCATAGCTCCAGGGGCCCAACCCCTGGGGGCCCCAACACCAGCTCCAGGGGTCCAACCCCTGGGGGCCCCAACACCAGCTCCATTGGCCCAACTCCTGAGCGCCCGAACCATAGCTCCAGGGACCTAACCCCTGTGGGCCCCAACACCAGCTCCAAGGGCCCAACCCCTGAGCGCCCGAACCATAGCTCTAGGGGCCCAAGCCCTGGGGGCCCCAACACCAGCTCCAGGGGCCCAACTCCTGAGCGCCCGAACCATAACTCCAGGGGCCTAACCCCTGTGGGCCCCAACACCAGCTCCAAGGGCCCAACCCCTGAGCGCACGAACAATACCTTCAGGGACCTAACCCCTGGGGGCCCCAACACCAGCACCAGGGGCCCAACCCTTGAGCGCCCGAACCATAGCTCCAGGGGTCTAACCCCTGTTGGCCCCCACCCCAGCTCCAAGGGCCCAACCCCTGAGCGCCCAAACCATAGCTCCAGGGGCCTAACCCCCGGGGAACCCAACCCCAGCTCCAGGGGCCCAACTGCTCGGGGCCCCAACACCAGCTCCAGGGGTCCAACTCTTGAGCGCTAGAACCATACCTCCAGGGGTCTAACCCCTAGGGGCCCCAACATCAGCTCCAGGGGCCCAACCCCTGAGCGCCCGAACCATAGCTCCAGGGGCCTAACTCCTGGGGCCCCAACACCAGATCCAGGGGCCCAACCCCTGGGAGCCCCAACACCAGCTCCAGGGGCCCAACCTCTGAGCGCCCGAACCATAGCTCCAGGGGCCCAACCCCTGGGGGCCCCAACACCAGCTCCAGGGGCCCAACCCCTGGGGGCCTGAACCATAGCTCTAGGGGCCCAAACCCTGGTGGCCCCAACAGCATCTCCAGGGGTCCAACTCCTGAGCGCCCGAACCATACCCCCAGGGGTCCAACCCCTGGGGGTGCTAACACCAGGTCTAGGGGCCCAACCCCTTGGGGCCCGAACCATAGCACCAGGGGAACAACCTCTGGGGGCCCCAAAACGAGCTCCAGGGGCCCAATCCCTGGGGGACCGAACCATAGCACCAGGGGCCCAACCCCTGGGGGCCCCAAAACCAGCTCCAGGGGCCCAACCCCTGAGCACCCGAACCATAGCTCCAGGGGCAAAACCCCTGCAGGCCCCAACACCAGCTCCAGGGGCCCAACCCCTGGGGGCCCCAACACCAGCTCCAGGGGAAAAACCCCTATGGCTTCAAAACCAGCTCCACGGGCCCAACCCCTGGGGGCTCCAACACCAGCTCCAGGGACCCAACCCCTGAGCGCCCGAACCATAGCTCCAGGGGCCCAATCCCTGACCGCCAGAACCATAGCTCCAGGGGCCCAACCACTGGGGGCCCCAACACCAGCTGAGGGGCTCAACCCCTGGGGGCCCCAACACCAGCTCCATGGGATAAACCCCTGGGGGACCCAACACCAGCTCCAGGGGCCCAACCCCTGAGCGCCCGAACCATAGCTCCAGGGGCCCAACCCCTGGGGGGACCAAAACCAGCTTCAGGGGAACAACCCCTGGGTCCCCCAACACCAGCTCCAGGGGCCCAGCCCCTGAGCGCCCGAACCATAGCTCCTGGGGCCCAACCCCTGGGGGCCCCAACACCAGCTCCAGGGTCCCAACCCCTGGGGGCCCCAACACCACCTCCAGGGGCCCAACCCCTCGGGGCCCGAACATAGCTCCAGGGGCCCAACCCCTGGGGGCACCGACACCAGCTCTAGGGGCCCAACCCCTGTGGGCACGAACTATAGCTCCAGGGGCTCAACCCCTGGGGGCCCCATCACCAGCTCCAGGGGTCCAAACCCCGGGGGCCCGAACCATAGATGCAGGGGCCCAACCCCTAGGGGCCCCAACACCAGCTCCAGGGGCCCAACTCCTGGGGGCCCCAACACCAGCTCCAGGGGACCAACCCCTGGGTGTCCGAACCATAGCTCCAAGGGCCCAACCCCTTGGGGCCCCAACACCAGCTCCAGGGGCCCAACCCCTGGGGGCTCGAACCATAGCTCCAGTGGAACAACCCCTGCGAGCCCCAACACCAGCTCCAGTGGCCCAACCCCTGAGCGCCCGAACCATAGCACCAGTGGCCCAACCCCTGAGGGCCACAAAACCATCTCCAGGGGCTCAAGCAATGGGTCCCCCAACACCAGCTCCAGGGCACCAACCTCTGAGTACCCGAACCATAGTTCCAGGGGCCCAAACCCTGGGGGCCCCAACACCAGCTGCAGGGGCCCAACCCCCGGGGGCATGAACCATAGCTCCAGGGGCCCAACCCCTGGGGGCACCAACACCATCTCCAGGGGCCAAACCCCTGAGCGCCCGTACCATAGCTCCATTGGCCCAACCCCTGGAGGCCCGAACCATAGCTCCAGGGGCCCAACCACTTGGGGCCCCAACACCAGCTCCAGGGGTCCGACCACTGGTGGACCGAACCATAGCTCCAGGGGCCCAAACCCTGGGGGCCCCAACACGAACTCCGGGGCCCAACCCCTGGGGGCCCGAACCTGAGCTCCAGGGGCCCAACCCCTGGGAGCGCCAACACCAGCTCCAGGGGCCCAACCCCTGGGGGCCCGAACCATAACTCCAGGGGCCCAACTCCTGGGATCCCTAACACCAGCTAAAGAGGCCCAACCCCTGGGGGCCCCAAAACCAGCTCCAGGGGCCCCACCCCTGGGGGCCCCAACACCAGCTCCAGGGGACCAACCCCTGGGGGCCCGAACCTTACCTCCAGGGGCCCAAACCCTGGGGGCCCAAAGACCAGCTCCAGGGGCCCAACCTCTGAGCGCCCGAACCATAGCTCCAGGGCCCCAACCCCTGGGGGCCCGTACCATAGCTCCAGGGGCCCAACCCCTGGGGGCCCCAACACCAGCTCCAGGGGCCCAACCCATGAGCGCCCGAACTATAGCTCCAGGGGCCCAACCCCTGGGGGCCTGAAGCATAGCTCCAGGGGCCCAACCCCAGGGGTCTCCAACACTAGGTCCAGGGGCCCAACCCCTGGGGGCCTGAACCATAGCTGCAGGGGCCCAACCCCTGTGGGCTTTATCACCAGCCACAGGGGCCCAACCTCTGGGGGCCCCAACACCAGCTCCAGGGGCATACCCCCTGCGGGCCCGAACCATAGCTCCAGGGGTCCAACCCCCGGGGGCACCAACACCAGCTCCAGGAGCCCTACCCCTGGGGACCCGAACTATAGCTCCAGCGGCCCAACCAATGGGGGCGCAAACCATAGCTCCAGGGGCCCAACCTCTGGGGGCCCCAACACCAGCTCCAGGGGCCCAACCCCTGGGGGCCCGAGTCATAGCTCCAGGGGCCCAACCCCTGGGGGCCCCAACACCAGGTCCAGGGGCCCAACCCCTCGGGGCCCGAACCATAGCTCCAGGGGCCCAACCCCTGGGGGCCCCAACACCAGCTCCAGGGTCCCAACCCCTGGGGGCCCCAACACCACCTCCAGGGGCCCAACCCCTCGGGGCCCGAACATAGCTCCAGGGGCCCAACCCCTGGGGGCCCCGACACCAGCTCTAGGGGCCCAACCCCTGTGGGCACGAACTATAGCTCCAGGGGCTCAACCCCTGGGGGCCCCATCGCCAGCTCCAGGGGCCCAACCCCCGGGGGCCCGAACCATAGATGCAGGGGCCCAACCCCTAGGGGCCCCAACAGCAGCTCCAGGGGCCCAACTCCTGGTGGCCCCAACACCAGCTCCAGGGGCCCAACCCCTGGGGGTCCGAACCATAGCTCCAAGGGCCCAACCCCTTGGGGCCCCAACACCAGCTCCAGGGGCCCAACCCCTGGGGGCTCGAACCATAGCTCCAGAGGCCCAACCCCTGGGGGCCCCAACACCAGCTCCAGTTGCCCAAACCCTGGGGGCCCGAACCATAGCTCCAGGGGCCCAACCCCTGGGGGCCCCAACACCAGCTCCAGGGGCCCAACCCCTGTGGGCCCCAACAACAGCTCCAGGGGCCCAACCCCTGGTGGCCTGAACCATAGCTCCAGGGGCCCAACCCTTGGGGGCCGCAACACCAGCTCCAGGCGCCCAACCACTGGTTGCCCCAACACCAGCTTCAGGGGCCCAACACCTGGGGGCAAGAAACATAGCTCCAGGGGCAAAACCCCTGGGGGCCCCAACACCAGATCCAGAGGCCCAACCCCTGGGGGCCCGAATCATAGCTCCAGGGGCCCAACCCCTGGGGGCCCCAACACCAGCTCCAGGGGCCCAACCCTTGGGGGCCCGAACCTTAGCTCCAGGGGCCCAACCGCTGGGGACCCCAACACCAGCTCCAGAGGCCCAACCCCTGGGGCCCCAACACCAGCTCCAGGGGAACAACCCCTGGGGGCCAAAACACCAGCTCCAGGGGCCCAAACCCTGAGCCCCCGAACCATAGCTCCAGGGGCCCAACCCCTGGGGGCCCGAACCATAGCTTCACGGGCCCAACCCCTGGGGGCCCCAACACCAGCTCCAGGGGCCCAACCCCTGGGGGCCCCAACACCAGCTCCAGGGGCCCAACCCCTGGGGGCCCGAGTCATAGCTCCAGGGGCCCAACCCCTGGGGGCCCCAACACCACCTCCAGGGGCCCAACCCCTCGGGGCCCGAACATAGCTCCAGGGGCCCAACCCCTGGGGGCCCCGACACCAGCTCCAGGGGCCCAACCCCTGGGGGCACGAACCATAGCTCCAGGGGCTCAACCCCTGGGGGCCCCATCACCAGCTCCAGGGGCCCAACCCCTGGGGGCCCGAACGATAGCTCCAGAGGCCCAACCCCTGGGGGCCCCAACACCAGCTCCAGTTGCCCAAACCCTGGGGGCCCGAACCATAGCTCCAAGGGCCCAACCCCTGGGGGCCCCAACAACAGCTCCAGGGGCCCAACCCCTGGTGTCCTGAACCATAGCTCCAGGGGACAAACCCTTGGGGGGCGCAACACCAGCTCCATGGGCCCAACCCCTGGTTGCACCAACACCAGCTTCAGGGGCCCAACACCTGGGGGCCCGAACCATAGCTCCAGGGGCAAAACCCCTGGGGGCCCCAACACCAGATCCAGGGGACCAACCCCTGGGGGCCCGAACCATAGCTCCAGGGGCCAAACACCTGGGGATCCCAACACCAGCTCCAGAGGCCCAAACTCTGGGGCCCCAACACCAGCTCCAGGGGAATAACCCCTGGGGGCCCGAACCATAGCTCCAGGGGCCCAACCTCTGGGGGCCGGAACCATAGCTCCAGGGGCCCAACTCCTGGAGGCCCCAACACCAGCTCCAGGGGCCCAACCCCTGGGGGCCCGAACCATAGCTCCAAGGGCCCAACGCCTGGGGGCCTCAACACCAGCTCCAGGAGCCCAGCCCTTGGGGGCCACAACACCAGCTCCAGAGGTACAACCCCTGGGGGCCCCAACACCAGCTCCAAGGGCCCAACCCCTGAGGGCCGAATCATAGCTCCAGGGGCCAAACCCCTGGGGGCCTCAACACCAGCTCCCGGGGCCCAACCCCTGGGGGAACCCAACACCAGCTCCATCGGCCCAACCCCTGGGGGCCCAAACCATAGCTCCAGGGGTCCAACCCCTTAGCGCCCGAATCATAGCTCCAGGGGCCCAACCCCTGGGGGCCTGAACCATAGCTCCAGGGCCCCAACCTCTTGGGGCCACAACACCAGCTCCAGGGGCCCAAACCCTGGTGGCCCCAACAGCATCTCCAGGGGTCCAACTCCTGAGCACGCTAACAATACCTCCAGGGGTCCAAACCCTGGGGGCCCTAACACCAGGTCCAGGGGCCCAACCCCTGGGTGCCCGAACCATAGCTCCAGGGGCCGAACCCCTGGGGGACCCACAACGAGCTCCAGGGGTCCAAATCCTGGGGGCCCGAACCATAGCTCCAGGGGCCTAACTCCTGGGGCCCCAACACCAGATCCAGGGGCCCAACCCGTGGGCGCCCCAACACCAGCTCCAGGGGCCCAACCTCTGAGCGCCCGAACCATAGCTCCAGGGGCCCAACCCCTGGGGGCCCCAACACCAGCTCCAGGGGCCCAACCCCTGGGGGCCTGAACCATAGCTCTAGGGGCCCAAACCCTGGTGGCCCCAACAGCATCTCCAGGGGTCCAACTCCTGAGCGCCCGAACCATACCCCCAGTTGTCCAACGCCTGGGGGCGCTAACACCAGGTCTAGGGGCCCAACCCCTTGGGCCCCGAACCATAGCACCAGGGGAACAACCTCTGGGTGCCCCAAAACGAGCTCCAGGGGCCCAATCCCTGGGGGACCGAACCATAGCACCAGGGGCCCAACCCCTGGGGGCCCCAAAACCAGCTCCAGGGGCCCAACCCCTGAGCGCCCGAACCATAGCTCCAGGGGCAAAACCCCTGCAGGCCCCAACACCAGCTCCAGGGGCCCAACCCCTGGGGGCCCCAACACCAGCTCCAGGGGAAAAACCCCTATGGCTTCAAAACCAGCTCCACGGGCCCAACCCCTGGGGGCTCCAACACCAGCTCCAGGGGCCCAACCCCTGAGCGCCCGAACCATAGCTCCAGGGGCCCAATCCCTGACCGCCAGAACCATAGCTCCAGGGGCCCAACCACTGGGGGCCCCAACACCAGCTGAGGGGCTCAACCCCTGGGGGCCCCAACACCAGCTCCATGGGCCAAACCCCTGGGGGACCCAACACCAGCTCCAGGGGCCCAACCCCTGAGCGCACGAACCATAGCTCCAGGGGCCCAACCCCTGGGGGGACCAAAACCAGCTTCAGGGGAACAACCCCTGGGTCCCCCAACACCAGCTCCAGGGGCACAGCCCCTGAGCGCCCGAACCATAGCTCCTGGGGCGCAACCCCTGGGGGCCCCAACACCAGCTCCAGGGTCCCAACCCCTGGGGGCCCCAACACCACCTCCAGGGGCCCAACCCCTCGGGGCCCGAACATAGCTCCAGGGGCCCAACCCCTGGGGGCACCGACACCAGCTCTAGGGGCCCAACCCCTGTGGGCACGAACTATAGCTCCAGGGGCTCAACCCCTGGGGGCCCCATCACCAGCTCCAGGGGCCCAAACCCCGGGGGCCCGAACCATAGATGCAGGGGCCCAACCCCTAGGGGCCCCAACACCAGCTCCAGGGGCCCAACTCCTGGGGGCCCCAACACCAGCTCCAGGGGCCCAACCCCTGGGTGTCCGAACCATAGCTCCAAGGGCCCAACCCCTTGGGGCCCCAACACCAGCTCCAGGGGCCCAACCCCTGGGGGCTCGAACCATAGCTCCAGTGGAACAACCCCTGCGAGCCCCAACACCAGCTCCAGTGGCCCAACCCCTGAGTGCCCGAACCATAGCACCAGTGGCCCAACCCCTGGGGGCCCCAAAACCATCTCCAGGGGCTCAAGCAATGGGTCCCCCAACACCAGCTCCAGGGCACCAACCTCTGAGTACCCGAACCATAGTTCCAGGGGCCCAAACCCTGGGGGCCCCAACACCAGCTGCAGGGGCCCAACCCCCGGGGGCATGAACCATAGCTCCAGGGGCCCAACCCCTGGGGGCACCAACACCATCTTCAGGGGCCAAACCCCTGAGCGCCCGTACCATAGCTCCATTGGCCCAACCCCTGGAGGCCCGAACCATAGCTCCAGGGGCCCAACCACTTGGGGCCCCAACACCAGCTCCAGGGGTCCGACCACTGGTGGACCGAACCATAGCTCCAGGGGCAGAAACCCTGGGGGCCCCAACACGAACTCCGGGGCCCAACCCCTGGGGGCCCGAACCTCAGCTCCAGGGGCCCAACCCCTGGGAGCGCCAACACCAGCTCCAGGGGCCCAACCCCTGGGGGCCCGAACCATAACTCCAGGGGCCCAACTCCTGGGATCCCTAACACCAGCTAAAGAGGCCCAACCCCTGGGGGCCCCAAAACCAGCTCCAGGGGCCCCACCCCTGGGGGCCCCAACACCAGCTCCAGGGGACCAACCCCTGGGGGCCCGAACCTTACCTCCAGGGGCCCAACCTCTGAGCGCCCGAACCATAGCTCCAGGGCCCCAACCCCTGGGGGCCCGTACCATAGCTCCAGGGGCCCAACCCCTGGGGGCCCCAACACCAGCTCCAGGGGCCCAACCCATGAGCGCCCGAACTATAGCTCCAGGGGCCCAACCCCTGGGGGCCTGAACCATAGCTCCAGGGGCCCAACCCCTGGGGTCTCCAACACCAGCTCCAGGGGCCCAACCCCTGGGGGCCTGAACCATAGCTGCAGGGGCCCAACCCCTGTGGGCCCCAACACCAGCCACAGGGGCCCAACCTCTGGGGGCCCCAACACCAGCTCCAGGGGCATACCCCCTGCGGGCCCGAACCATAGCTCCAGGGGTCCAACCCCCGGGGGCACCAACACCAGCTCCAGGAGCCCAACCCCTGGGGACCCGAACTATAGCTCCAGCGGCCCAACCAATGGGGGCGCAAACCATAGCTCCAGGGGCCCAACCTCTGGGGGCCCCAACACCAGCTCCAGGGGCCCAACCCCTGGGGGCCCGAGTCATAGCTCCAGGGGCCCAACCCCTGGGGGCCCCAACACCAGGTCCAGGGGCCCAACCCCTCGGGGCCCGAACCATAGCTCCAGGGACCCAACCCCTGGGGGCCCCAACACCAGCTCCAGGGTCCCAACCCCTGGGGGCCCCAACACCACCTCCAGGGGCCCAACCCCTCGGGGCCCGAACATAGCTCCAGGGGCCCAACCCCTGGGGGCCCCGACACCAGCTCTAGGGGCCCAACCCCTGTGGGCACGAACTATAGCTCCAGGGGCTCAACCCCTGGGGGCCCCATCGCCAGCTCCAGGGGCCCAACCCCCGGGGGCCCGAACCATAGATGCAGGGGCCCAACCCCTAGGGGCCCCAACAGCAGCTCCAGGGGCCCAACTCCTGGTGGCCCCAACACGAGCTCCAGGGGCCCAACCCCTGGGGGTCCGAACCATAGCTCCAAGGGCCCAACCCCTTGGGGCCCCAACACCAGCTCCAGGGGCCCAACCCCTGGGGGCTCGAACCATAGCTCCAGAGGCCCAACCCCTGGGGGCCCCAACACCAGCTCCAGTTGCCCAAACCCTGGGGGCCCGAACCATAGCTCCAGGGGCCCAACCCCTGGGGGCCCCAACACCAGCTCCAGGGGCCCAACCCCTGTGGGCCCCAACAACAGCTCCAGGGGCCCAACCCCTGGTGGCCTGAACCATAGCTCCAGGGGCCCAACCCTTGGGGGCCGCAACACCAGCTCCAGGGGCCCAACCACTGGTTGCCCCAACACCAGCTTCAGGGGCCCAACACCTGGGGGCAAGAAACATAGCTCCAGGGGCAAAACCCCTGGGG
Source organism: Gopherus flavomarginatus (assembly GCF_025201925.1). NCBI lineage: Eukaryota > Metazoa > Chordata > Testudines > Testudinidae > Gopherus > Gopherus flavomarginatus. The sequence goes on along the minus strand of NW_026114712.1, from coordinate 30,842 downwards.
GCCCCAACACCAGATCCAGAGGCCCAACCCCTGGGGGAACCGAATCATAGCTCCAGGGGAACAACCCCTGGGGGCCACAACACCAGCTCCAGGGGCCCAACCCTTGGGGGCCCGAACCTTAGCTCCAGGGGCCCAACCGCTGGGGACCCCAACACCAGCTCCAGAGGCCCAACCCCTGGGGCCCCAACACCAGCTTCAGGGGAACAACCCCTGGGGGCGAAAACAGCAGCTCCAGGGGCCCAAACCCTGAGCCCCCGAACCATAGCTCCAGGGGCCCAACCCCTGGGGGCCCGAACCATAGCTTCACGGGCCCAACCCCTGGGGGCCCCAACACCAGCTCCAGGGGCCGAAGCCCTGGGGGCCCCAACACCAGCTCCAGGGGCCCAACCCCTGGGGGCCCGAGTCATAGCTCCAGGGGCCCAACCCCTGGGGGCCCCAACACCACCTCCAGGGGCCCAACCCCTCGGGGCCCGAACATAGCTCCAGGGGCCCAACCCCTGGGGGCCCCGACACCAGCTCCAGGGGCCCAACCCCTGGGGGCACGAACCATAGCTCCAGGGGCTCAACCCCTGGGGGCCCCATCACCAGCTCCAGGGGCCCAACCCCCGGGGGCCCGAACCATAGATGCAGAGGCCCAACCCCTAGGGGCCCCAACACCAGCTCCAGGGGCCCAACTCCTGGGGGCCCCAACACCAGCTCCAGGGGCCCAACCTCTGGGGGCTCGAACCATAGCTCCAAGGGCCCAACCCCTTGGGGCCCCAACACCAGCTCCAGGGGCCCAACCCCTGGGGGCCCGAACCATAGCTCCAGAGGCCCAACCCCTGGGGGCCCCAACACCAGCTCCAGTTGCCCAAACCCTGGGGGCCCGAACCATAGCTCCAAGGGCCCAACCCCTGGGGGCCCCAACAACAGCTCCAGGGGCCCAACCCCTGGTGTCCTGAACCATAGCTCCAGGGGACAAACCCTTGGGGTGCGCAACACCAGCTCCATGGGCCCAACCCCTGGTTGCACCAACACCAGCTTCAGGGGCCCAACACCTGGGGGCCCGAACCATAGCTCCAGGGGCAAAACCCCTGGGGGCCCCAACACCAGATCCAGGGGACCAACCCCTGGGGGCCCGAACCATAGCTCCAGGGGCCAAACCCCTGGGGATCCCAACACCAGCTCCAGAGGTCCAAACCCTGGGGCCCCAACACCAGCTCCAGGGGAATAACCCCTGGGGGCCCGAACCAAAGCTCCAGGGGCCCAACCTCTGGGGGCCGGAACCATAGCTCCAGGGGCCCAACTCCTGGAGGCCCCAACACCAGCTCCAGGGGCCCAACCCCTGGGGGCCCGAACCATAGCTCCAAGGGCCCAACGCCTGGGGGCCTCAACACCAGCTCCAGGAGCCCAGCCCCTGGGGGCCACAACACCAGCTCCAGAGGTACAACCCCTGGGGGCCCCAACACCAGCTCCAAGGGCCCAACCCCTGAGGGCCGAATCATAGCTCCAGGGGCCAAACCCCTGGGGGCCTCAACACCAGCTCCCGGGGCCCAACCCCTGGGGGAACCCAACACCAGCTCCATCGGCCCAACCCCTGGGGGCCCAAACCATAGCTCCAGGGGTCCAACCCCTTAGCGCCCGAATCATAGCTCCAGGGGCCCAACCCCTGGGGGCCTGAACCATAGCTCCAGGGCCCCAACCTCTTGGGGCCACAACACCAGCTCCAGGGGCCCAAACCCTGGTGGCCCCAACAGCATCTCCAGGGGTCCAACTCCTGAGCACGCTAACCATACCTCCAGGGGTCCAAACCCTGGGGGCCCTAACACCAGGTCCAGGGGCCCAACCCCTGGGGGCCCGAACCATAGCTCCAGGGGCCGAACCCCTGGGGGACCCACAACGAGCTCCAGGGGTCCAAATCCTGGGGTCCCGAACCATAGCTCTAGGGGCCCAGCCCCTGGGGGCCCCAACACCTGCTCCAGGGGCCCAGCACCTGGGGGCCCGTACCATAGCTCCAGGGGCCCAACCCCTGGGGGCCCCAACACCAGCTCCAGGGGCCCAACCCCTGAGCACCCGAACCATAGCTCCAGGGGCCCAACCACTGGGGGCCTGAACCATTGCACCAGGGGACCAACCCCTTCGGGACCCACAACGAGCTCCAGGGTTCCAACCCCTGGGGGCCCGGACCATAGCTCCAGGGGCCCAACCCCTGTGGGCCCCAACACCAGCTCCAGGGCCGCAACCCCTGAGCACCCGAACCATAGCTCCAGGGGCCCAACCCCTGGGGATCCCAACACCAGCTCCAGAGGCCCAACCCCTGGGGGCATGAACCATAGTTCCAGGGGCCCAACCCCTGGGGCACCAACACCCGCTCCAGGGGCCAAACCCCTGAGTGCCCGTATCATAGCTCCATTGGCCCAACCCCTGGATGCCCGAACCATAGCTCCAGGGGCCCAACCACTTGGGGCCCCAACACCAGCTCCAGGGGCCCAACCCCTGGTGGCCCGAACACCAGCTACAGGGGCCCAACCCCTGAGCTCCCGAAAAAAAGCTCCAGGTGCCCAACCCCTGGGGGCCCCAACACCAGCTCCAGGGGCCCAACCCCTGGGGGCCCCAAAACCAGCTCCAGGGGCCCAATCCCTGGTGGACAGAACCATAGCTAAAGGGGCCCAACCCCTGGAGGCCCGAACCATAGCTAAAGGGGCCCAACCCCTGGGGGACCAAACACCAGCTCCAGGGGCCCAACCGCTGGAGGCCCCAACACCAGCTCCAGGGGCCAAACCAATGGGGGCCCGAACCATAGCTGCAGGGGCCCAACCCGTGGGGACCCCAACACCATCTCTAATGGTGCAGCCCCTGGAGGCCCGAACCATAGCTCCAGGGGCCCAACCCCTGGGGGCCCCAACACCAGCTCCAGGGGCCCAACCCCTGGGTGCCCCACCACCAGCTCCAGGGCCCCAACCCCAGGGGGCCCCAACACCAGCTCCAGGGGCCCAAACCCTGGTGGCCCCAACAGCATCTCCAGGGGTCCAACTCCTGAGCTCCCGAACCATACCTTCAGGGGTCCAACCGCTGGGGGCGCAAACACCAGGTCCAGGGGCCCAACCCCTCGGGGCCCGAACCATAGCACCAGGGGCCCAACCCCTGGGGGCCGGAAACATAGTTCCAGGGGCCCAACCCCTGGGGACCCGAACCATAGCTCCAGGGGTCCAACCTCTGGGGCCCCAACACCAGCTCCAGGGGACCAACCCCTGAACACCCGAACCATACATTCAGGGGCGCAACCCCTCGGGGCCCAAACCATAGCTCCAGGGGCCCACCCCCTTGTTTGCCTCAACACCAGCTCCAGGGGCCCAACCCCTGGGGGTCCCAACACCAGATCCAGGAGCCCAACCCCTGGGGCACCAACACCCGCTCCAGGGGCCAAACCCCTGTGCGCCCGTACCATAGCTCCATTGGCCGAACCCCTGGAGGCCCGAAGCATAGCTCCAGGGGCCCAACCACTTGGGGCCCCAACACCAGCTCCAGGGGCCCAACCCCTGGTGGCCTCAACACCAGCTACAGGGGGGAAACCCCTGAGCGCCCGAAAAAAAGCTCCAGGTGCCCAACCCCTGGAGGCCCCAACACCAGCTCCAGGGGCCCAACCCCTGGGGGCCTCAACACCAGCTCCAGGGGCCCAACCCCTGGGTACCCGAACCACAGCTCCAGGGGCCCAACCCCTGGGGGCCCCAACACCAGTTCCAGGGGCCCAACCCCTGGGGGCAAAAACCACAGCTCCCGGGGCCCAACCCCTGGGCGCCCCAACACCAGCTAAGGAGGCAAAACCCCTGGGGGCCCCAAAACAAGATCCAGGGGCCCCACCCCTGGGGGCCCCAACACCAGATCCAGGGGCCCAACCCCTGGGGGCCCGAACCATAGCTCCAGAAGCCCAATCCCTGGGGGCCCCAACACCAGCTCCAGGAGCCCAACCCCTGGGGGCCCGAACCATAGCTCCAGGGGCCCAATCCCTTTGGGCCCCAACACCAGCTCCAGAGGCCCAACCCCTGGGGGCCTCAACACCAGCTCCAGGTACCCAAACCCTGAGCGCCCGAACCATAGCTCCAGGGGCCCAACCCCTGGGGGCCCCAACACCAGCTCCAGGGGCCCAACCCCTGGAGGCCTGAACCATAGCTCCAGGGACCCAACCCCAGGGGGCCCCTACACCAGCTCCAGGGGCCCAAACACTGGTGGACCCAACAGCATCTCCAGGGGTCCAACTCCTGAGCGCCCGAACCATACCTCCAGGGGTGCAACCCCTGGGGGTGCTAACACCAGGTCCAGGGGCCCAACCCCTGGGCGCCCGAAGCATAGCTCCACGGGCCCAACCTCTTGGGGCCACAACTCCAGCTCCAGGGGCCCAACCACTGGGGGCCCCGACACCAGCTCCAGGGGCCCAACCCCTGGGGGCCTGAACCATAGCTCCAGGGGTCCAACCCCTGGGGACACCAACACCAGCTCCAGAGGCCCAACTCCTGGGGTCCCGAACCATAGCTGCAGGGGCCCAAACTTTGGGGGTCCCAACACCAGCTCCAGGGGCCCAACCCTTGGGGGTCCCAACACCAGCTCCAGGGGCCCAACCCCTGGGGGCCCGAACCATAGCTCCAGGGACCCAACCCTTGGGGGCCCGAACACCAGCTCCAGGGGCCCAACCCCTGGTTGCCCTAACACCAGCTTCAGGGGCCCAACACCTGGGGGCCCGAACCAAAGCTCCAGGGGCAAAACCCCTGGGGCCCCAACACCAGATCCAGGGGCCAAACCCCTGGGGGCCCGAACTATAGCTCCAGGAACCCAACCCTTGGGGGCCTCAACACCAGCTCCAGGGGCCCAACCCCTGGTTACCCCAACACCAGCTTCAGGGGCCCAACACCTCGGAGCCCGAACCATAGCTCCAGGGGCAAAACCCCTGGGGGCCCCAACACCAGATCGAGGGGCCCAACCGCTGGGGGCCCGAACCATAGCTCCAGGGGCCCAACCCCTGGGGGCCCCAACACCAGCTTCAGGGGCCCAACCCTTCGGGGCCCGAACCATAGCTCCAGGGGCCCAACCCCTGGGGACCCCAACACCAGCTCCAGAGGCCCAACCCCTGGGGCCCCAACACCAGCTCCAGGGGAACAACCCCTGGGGGCCCGAACCATAGCTCCAGGGGCCCAACCCCTGGGGGCCGGAACCATAGCTCCAGGGGCCCAACCCCTGGGGGCCCCAACACCAGCTCCAGGGGCCCAACCCCTGGGGGCCCGAACCATAGCTCCAAGGGCCCAACGCCTGGGGGCCTCAACACCAGCTCCAGGGGCCCAGCCCCTGGGGGCCACAACACCAGCTCCAGGGGCCCAACCCCTGGGGGCCCCAACACCAGCTCCAAGGGCCCAACCCCTGGGGGCCGAGCCATAGCTCCAGGGGCCCAACCCCTGGGGGCCCCAACACCAGCTCCAGGGGCCCAACCGCTGGAGGCCCCAACACCAGCTCCAGGGGCCAAACCAATGGGGGCCCGAACCACAGCTGCAGGGGCCCAACCCGTGGGGACCACAACACCATCTCCAGGGGTGCAACCCCTGGAGGCCCGAACCATAGCTCCAGGGGACCAACCCCTTGGCTCCACCAACACCAGCTCCTGGGGCCCAACCCCTGGGGGCCCGAACCATAGCTCCAGGGGCCCAACCCCTGGGGGCCCCAACACCAGCTCCAGGGGCCCAACCCCTGGGTGCCCCAACACCAGCTCCAGGGTCCCAACCCCTGGGGGAACCAACACCAGCTCCAGGGGTCCAACCACTGGGGGCCCGAACCATAGCTCCAGAGGCCCAACCCCTTTTTGGCCCCAACACCAGCTCCAGGGGCCCAACCCCTGGGGGCACGAACCATAGCTCCAGGGGCCCAACCCCTGGGGGCCCCAACACCAGCTCCAGGGGCCCAACCCCTGAGCGCCCGAACCATAGCTCCAGAGTCCTAACCCCTGGGGGCCCCCACACCAGCTCCAGGGGCCCCACCCCTGGGGGCCCGAAGCATAGCTCTAGGGGCCCAACCCCTGGGGGACCCAACACCAGCTCCATCGGCCCAACCCCTGGGGGCCCAAACCATAGCTCCAAGGGACCAACCCCTTAGCGCCCGAACCATAGGTGCAGGGGCCCAACCCCTGGGGGCCTGAACCATAGCTCCAGGGCCCCAACCCCTTTGGGCCCCAACACCAGCTACAGGGGCCCGAACCCTGGTGGCCTCAACAGCATCTCCAGGGGTCCAACTCCTGAGCGCCCGAACCATACCTCCAGGGGTCCACCCCCTGGGGGCCCTAACACCAAGTCCAGGGGCCCAACCCCTGGGCGCCCGAACCATAGCACCAGGGGCCCAACCCCTGGGGCCCCACAACGAGCTCCAGGGGTCCAATCCCTGGGGGCCCGAACCATAGCTCCAGGGGCTCAACCCCTGGGGGCCCCAACTCATGCTCCAGGGCCGCAACCCCTGAGCACCCGAACCATAGCTCCAGGGGCCCAACCCCTGGGGATCCCAACACCAGCTCCAGAGGCCCAACCCCTGGGGGCATGAACCATAGTTCCAGGGGCCCAACCCCTGGGGCACCAACACCCGCTCCAGGGGCCAAACCCCTGAGTGCCCGTATCATAGCTCCATTGGCCCAACCCCTGGATGCCCGAACCATAGCTCCAGGGGCCCAACCACTTGGGGCCCCAACACCAGCTCCAGGGGCCCAACCCCTGGTGGCCCGAACACCAGCTACAGGGGCCCAACCCCTGAGCTCCCGAAAAAAAGCTCCAGGTGCCCAACCCCTGGGGGCCCCAACACCAGCTCCAGGGGCCCAACCCCTGGGGGCCCCAAAACCAGCTCCAGGGGCCCAATCCCTGGTGGACAGAACCATAGCTAAAGGGGCCCAACCCCTGGAGGCCCGAACCATAGCTAAAGGGGCCCAACCCCTGGGGGACCAAACACCAGCTCCAGGGGCCCAACCGCTGGAGGCCCCAACACCAGCTCCAGGGGCCAAACCAATGGGGGCCCGAACCATAGCTGCAGGGGCCCAACCCGTGGGGACCCCAACACCATCTCTAATGGTGCAGCCCCTGGAGGCCCGAACCATAGCTCCAGGGGCCCAACCCCTGGGGGCCCCAACACCAGCTCCAGGGGCCCAACCCCTGGGTGCCCCACCACCAGCTCCAGGGCCCCAACCCCAGGGGGCCCCAACACCAGCTCCAGGGGCCCAAACCCTGGTGGCCCCAACAGCATCTCCAGGGGTCCAACTCCTGAGCGCCCGAACCATACCTTCAGGGGTCCAACCGCTGGGGGCGCAAACACCAGGTCCAGGGGCCCAACCCCTCGGGGCCCGAACCATAGCACCAGGGGCCCAACCCCTGGGGGCCGGAAACATAGTTCCATGGGCCCAACCCCTGGGGACCCGAACCATAGCTCCAGGGGTCCAACCTCTGGGGCCCCAACACCAGCTCCAGGGGACCAACCCCTGAACACCCGAACCATACATCCAGGGGCGCAACCCCTCGGGGCCCAAACCATAGCTCCAGGGGCCCAACCCCTGGGGGCCTCAACACCAGCTCCAGGGGCCCAACCCCTGGGGGTCCCAACACCAGATCCAGGAGCCCAACCCCTGGGGCACCAACACCCGCTCCAGGGGCCAAACCCCTGTGCGCCCGTACCATAGCTCCATTGGCCGAACCCCTGGAGGCCCGAAGCATAGCTCCAGGGGCCCAACCACTTGGGGCCCCAACACCAGCTCCAGGGGCCCAACCCCTGGTGGCCCCAACACCAGCTACAGGGGGGAAACCCCTGAGCGCCCGAAAAAAAGCTCCAGGTGCCCAACCCCTGGAGGCCCCAACACCAGCTCCAGGGGCCCAACCCCTGGGGGCCCCAACACCAGCTCCAGGGGCCCAACCCCTGGGTACCCGAACCACAGCTCCAGGGGCCCAACCCCTGGGGGCCCCAACACCAGTTCCAGGGGCCCAACCCCTGGGGGCAAAAACCACAGCTCCCGGGGCCCAACCCCTGGGCGCCCCAACACCAGCTAAGGAGGCAAAACCCCTGGGGGCCCCAAAACAAGATCCAGGGGCCCCACCCCTGGGGGCCCCAACACCAGATCCAGGGGCCCAACCCCTGGGGGCCCGAACCATAGCTCCAGAAGCCCAATCCCTGGGGGCCCCAACACCAGCTCCAGGAGCCCAACCCCTGGGGGCCCGAACCATAGCTCCAGGGGCCCAATCCCTTTGGGCCCCAACACCAGCTCCAGAGGCCCAACCCCTGGGGGCCTCAACACCAGCTCCAGGTACCCAAACCCTGAGCGCCCGAACCATAGCTCCAGGGGCCCAACCCCTGGGGGCCCCAACACCAGCTCCAGGGGCCCAACCCCTGGGGGCCTGAACCATAGCTCCAGGGACCCAACCCCAGGGGGCCCCTACACCAGCTCCAGGGGCCCAAACCCTGGTGGACCTAACAGCATCTCCAGGGGTCCAACTCCTGAGCGCCCGAACCATACCTCCAGGGGTGCAACCCCTGGGGGTGCTAACACCAGGTCCAGGGGCCCAACCCCTGGGCGCCCGAAGCATAGCTCCACGGGCCCAACCCCTTGGGGCCACAACTCCAGCTCCAGGGGCCCAACCCCTGGGGGCCCCGACACCAGCTCCAGGGGCCCAACCCCTGGGGGCCTGAACCATAGCTCCAGGGGTCCAACCCCTGGGGACACCAACACCAGCTCCAGAGGCCCAACTCGTGGGGTCCCGAACCATAGCTGCAGGGGCCCAAACTTTGGGGGTCCCAACACCAGCTCCAGGGGCCCAACCCTTGGGGGCCCCAACACCAGCTCCAGGGGCCCAACCCCTGGGGGCCCGAACCATAGCTCCAGGGACCCAACCCTTGGGGGCCGCAACACCAGCTCCAGGGGCCCAACCCCTGGTTACCCCAATACCAGCTTCAGGGGCCCAACACCTGGGGGCCCGAACCATAGCTCCAGGGGCAAAACCCCTGGGGGCCCCAACACCAGATCGAGGGGCCCAACCCCTGGGGGCCCGAACCATAGCTCCAGGGGCCCAAACCCTGGGGGCCCCAACACCAGCTTCAGGGGCCCAACCCCTGGGGGCCCGAACCATAGCTCCAGGGGCCCAACCCCTGGGGACCCCAACACCAGCTCCAGAGGCCCAACCCCTGGGGCCCCAACACCAGCTCCAGGGGAACAACCCCTGGGGGCCCGAACCATAGCTCCAGGGGCCCAACCCCTGGGGGCCGGAACCATAGCTCCAGGGGCCCAACCCCTGGGGGCCCCAACACCAGCTCCAGGGGCCCAACCCCTGGGGGCCCGAACCATAGCTCCAAGGGCCCAACGCCTGGGGGCCTCAACACCAGCTCCAGGGGCCCAGCCCCTGGGGGCCACAACACCAGCTCCAGGGGCCCAACCCCTGGGGGCCCCAACACCAGCTCCAAGGGCCCAACCCCTGGGGGCCGAACCATAGCTCCAGGGGCCCAACCCCTGGGGGCCCCAACACCAGCTCCAGGGGCCCAACCGCTGGAGGCCCCAACACCAGCTCCAGGGGCCAAACCAATGGGGGCCCGAACCACAGCTGCAGGGGCCCAACCCGTGGGGACCACAACACCATCTCCAGGGGTGCAACCCCTGGAGGCCCGAACCATAGCTCCAGGGGACCAACCCCTTGTCTCCACCAACACCAGCGCCTGGGGCCCAACCCCTGGGGGCCCGAACCATAGCTCCAGGGGCCCAACCCCTGGGGGACCCAACACCAGCTCCAGGGGCCCAACCCCTGGGTGCCCCAACACCAACTCCAGGGTCCCAACCCCTGGGGGAACCAACACCAGCTCCAGGGGTCCAACCACTGGGGGCCCGAACCATAGCTCCAGAGGCCCAACCCCTTTTTGGCCCCAACACCAGCTCCAGGGGCCCAACCCCTGGGGGCACGAACCATAGCTCCAGGGGCCCAACCCCTGGGGGCCCCAACACCAGCTCCAGGGGCCCAACCCCTGAGCGCCCGAACCATAGCTCCAGAGTCCTAACCCCTGGGGGCCCCCACACCAGCTCCAGGGGCCCCACCCCTGGGGGCCCGAAGCATAGCTCTAGGGGCCCAACCCCTGGGGGACCCAACACCAGCTCCATCGGCCCAACCCCTGGGGGCCCAAACCATAGCTCCAAGGGACCAACCCCTTAGCGCCCGAACCATAGGTGCAGGGGCCCAACCCCTGGGGGCCTGAACCATAGCTCCAGGGCCCCAACCCCTTTGGGCCCCAACACCAGCTACAGGGGCCCGAACCCTGGTGGCCTCAACAGCATCTCCAGGGGCCCAACCCCTGGGCGCCCGAAGCATAGCACCAGGGGCCCAACCCCTGGGGCCCCACAACGAGCTCCAGGGGTCCAATCCCTGGGGGCCCGAACCATAGCTCCAGGGGCTCAACCCCTGGGGGCCCCAACACATGCTCCAGGGGCCCAGCCCCTGGGGGCCCGAAACATAGCTTCAGGGGCCCAACCCCCTGGGGCCCCAACACCAGCTCCAGGGGCCAACCCCTGCGGCCCCGAACCATAGCTCCAGGGGCCCAACCCTTAGGGGCCACAACACCAGCTCCAGGGGCCCAACCCCTGGGGGCCCGAACCACAGCTCCAAGGGCCCAACCCCTGGGCGCCCCAACACCAGCTAAAGAGGCAAAACCCCTGGGGGCCCCAAAACCAGCTCTAGGGGCCCAACCCCTGGGGGCCCCAACACCAGCTCCAGGAGCCCAACCCCTGGGGGACCGAACCATAGCTCCAGGGGCCCAACCCCTTTGGGCCCCAATACTAGCTCCAGGGGCCCATCCCCTGGGGACCCGAACACCAGCTCCAGGGGCCCAACCCCTGGGGTCATTAACCATAGCTCGAGAAGCCCAACCCCTGGGGGCCCCAACACCAGCTCCAGGTGCCCAACCCCTGAGCGCCCGAACCATAGCTCCACGGGGCCCAACCCCTGGGGGCCCCAACACCAGCTCCAGGGGCCCAACCCCTGGGGACCTGAACCATAGCTCCAGGGCCCCAACCCCAGGGGGCCCCAACACCAGCTCCAGGGGCCCAAACCCTGGTGGCCCCAACAGCATCTCCAGGGGTCCAACTCCTGAGCGCCCGAACCATACCTCCAGGGGTCCAACCCCTGGGGGCGCAAACACCAGGTCCAGGGGCCCAACCCCTCGGGGCCCGAACCATAGCACCAGGGGCCCAACCCCTGGGGGCCGGAAACATAGTTCCAGGGGCCCAACCCCTGGGGACCCGAACCATAGCTCCAGGGGTCCAACCTCTGGGGGCCCCAACACCAGCTCCAGGGGACCAACCCCTGAACGCCCGAACCATACATCCAGGGGCGCAACCCCTCGGGGCCCAAACCATAGCTCCAGGGGCCCAACCCCTGGGGGCCTCAACACCAGCTCCAGGGGCCCAACCCCTGGGGCACCAACACCCGCTCAAGGGGCCAAACCCCTGTGCGCCCGTACCATAGCTCCATTGGCCGAACCCCTGGAGGCCCGAAGCATAGCTCCAGGGGCCCAACCACTTGGGGCCCCAACACCAGCTCCAGGGGCCCAACCCCTGGTGGCCCGAACACCAGCTACAGGGGGGAAACCCCTGAGCGCCCGAAAAAAAGCTCCAGGTGCCCAAACCCTGGAGGCCCCAATACCAGCTCCAGGGGCCCAACCCCTGGGGGCCTCAACACCAGCTCCAGGGGCCCAACCCCTGGGGACCCGAACCACAGCTCCAGGGGCCCAACCCCTGGGGGCCCCAACACTAGTTCCAGGGGCCCAACCCCTGGGGGCCCGAACCACAGCTCCCGGGGCCCAACCCCTGGGCGCCCCAACACCAGCTAAGGAGGCAAAACCCCTGGGGGCCCCAAAACAAGATCCAGGGGCCCCACCCCTGGGGGCCCCAACACCAGATCCAGGGGCCCAACCCCTGGGGGCCGGAACCATAGCTCCCGAAGCCCAACCCCTGGGGACCCCAACACCAGCTCCAGGAGCCCAACCCCTGGGGGCCCGAACCATAGCTCCAGGGGCCCAACCCCTTTGGGCCCCAACACCAGCTCCAGAGGCCCAACCCCTGGGGGCCCCAACACCAGCTCCAGGTACCCAACCCCTGACCGCCCGAACCATAGCTCCAGGGGCCCAACCCCTGGGGGCCCCAACACCAGCTCCAGGGGCCCAACCCCTGGGGGCCTGAACCATAGCTCCAGGGACCCAACCAAAGGGGGCCCCTACACCAGCTCCAGGGGCCCAAACCCTGGTGGCCCCAACAGCATCTCCAGGGGTCCAACTCCTGAGCGCCCGAACCATACCTCCAGGGGTGCAACCCCTGGGGGCGCTAACACCAGGTCCAGGGGCCCAACCCCTGGGGGCCCGAACCAGAGCACCAGGGGCCCAACTACTCGGGCCCCCAACACCTGCTCCTGGGGCCCAGCCCCTGGGGGCCCGAAACATAGCTCCAGGGGCCCAACCCCTGGGAGCCCCAACACCAGCTCCAGTGGCCCAACCCCTGAGCGCCCGAACCATAGCACCAGGGGCCCAACCCCTGGTGGCCCCACAACGATCTCCAGGGTTCCAACCCCTGGGGGCCCGGACCATAGCTCCAGGGGTCCAACCCCTTGGGGCCCCAACACCAGCTCCAGGGGCCCAGCCCTTGGGGGCCCGAACCATAGCTCCAGGGGCCCAACCCCTGGGGACCCCAACACCAGCTCCATGGGCCCAACCCCTGGGGGCCCGAACCATAGCTCCAGAGGCCCAACCCCTGGGGGCCCCAACACCAGCTCCAGTTGCCCAAACCCTGGGGGCCCGAACCATAGTTCCAGGGGCCCAACCCCTGGAGCCCCAACACCAGCTCCAGGGGCCCAACCCCTGTGGGCCCCAACAACAGCTCCAGGGGCCCAACCCCTGGTGGACTGAACCATAGCTCCAGGGGCCCAACCCTTGGGGGCCGCAACACCAGCTCCAGGTTCCCAACCCCTGGTTGCCCCAACACCAGCTTCAGGGGCCCAACACCTAGGGGCCCGAACCATAGCTGCAGGGGCAAAACCCCTGGGGGCCCCAACACCAGATCCAGCGGCCCAACCCCTGGGGGCCCGAACCATAGCTCCAGGGGCCCAACCCCTGGGGGCCCCAACACCAGCTCCAGAGGCCCAACCCCTGGGGCCCCAACACCAGCTCCAGGGGAACAACCCCTGGGGGCGAAAACAGCAGCTCCAGGGGCCCAAACCCTGAGCCCCCGAACCATAGCTCCAGGGGCCCAACCCCTGGGGGCCCGATTCATAGCTTCACGGTCCCAACCCCTGTGGGCTCCAACACCAGCTCCAGGGGCCCAAGCCCTGGGGTTCCCCAACACCAGCTCCAGGGGCCCAACCCCTGGGGGCCCGAGTCATAGCTCCAGGGGCCCAACCTCTGGGGGCCCCAACAACAGCTCCAGGGTCCCAACCCCTGGGGGCCCCAACACCACCTCCAGGGGCCCAACCCCTCGGGGCCCGAACATAGCTCCAGGGGCCCAACCCCTGGGGGCCCCGACACCAGCTCCAGGGGCCCAACCCCTGGGGGCACGAACCATAGCTCCAGGGGCTCAACCCCTGGGGGCCCCATCAAGAGCTCCAGGGGCCCAAACCCCGGGGGCCCGAACCATAGATGCAGAGGCCCAACCCCTAGGGGCCCCAACACCAGCTCCAGTAGCCCAGCTCCTGGGGGCCCCAACACCAGCTCCAGGGGCCCAACCCCTGGGGGCCCGAACCATAGCTCCAAGGGCCCAACCCCTTGGGGTTCCAACACCAGCTTCAGGGGCCCAACCCCTGGGGGCCCGAACCATAGCTCCAGAGGCCCAACCCCTGGGGGCCCCAACACCAGCTCCAGTTGCCCAAACCCTGGGGGCCCGAACCATAGCTCCAAGGGCCCAACCCCTGGGGGCCCCAACAACAGCTCCAGGGGCCCAACCCCTGGTGTCCTGAACCATAGCTCCAGGGGACAAACCCTTGGGGGCCGCAACACCAGCTCCATGGGCCCAACCCCTGGTTTCACCAACACCAGCTTCAGGGGCCCAACACCTGGGGGCCCGAACCATAGCTCCAGGGGCAAAACCGCTGGGGGCCCCAACACCAGATCCAGGGGACCAACCCCTTGGGTTCTCGAACCATAGCTCCAGGGGCCCAACCCCTGGGGGCCCCAACACCAGCTCCAGGGGACAAACCCTTGGGGGCCGCAACACCAGCTCCATGGGCCCAACCCCTGGTTGCACCAACACCAGCTTCAGGGGCCCAACACATGTGGGCCCGAACCATAGCTCCAGGGGCCAAACCCCTGGGGATCCCAACACCAGCTCCAGAGGCCCAACCCCTGGGGCCCCAACACCAGCTCCAGGGGAATAACCCCTGGGGGCCCGAACCATAGCTCCAGGGGCCCAACCTCTGGGGGCCGGAACCATAGCTCCAGGGGCCCAACTCCTGGAGGCCCCAACACCAGCTCCAGGGGCCCAACCCCTGGGGGCCCGAACCATAGCTCCAATGGCCCAACGCCTGGGGGTCTCAACACCAGCTCCAGGAGCCCAGCCCCTGGGGGCCACAACACCAGCTCCAGAGGTACAACCCCTGGGGGCCCCAACACCAGCTCCAAGGGCCCAACCCCTGGGGGCCGGATCATAGCTCCAGGGGCCCAACCCCTGGGGGCCTCAACACCAGCTCCCGGGGCCCAACCCCTGAGCGCCCGAACCATAGCTCCAGAGGCCCAACCCCTGGGGGCCCCAATACCAGCTCCAGAGGCCCAACCCCTGGGGGCAGGAACCAAAGCTCCAGGGGCCTAACCCCTGGGGGAACCCAACACCAGCTCCATCGGCCCAACCCCTGGGGGCCCAAACCATAGCTCCAGGGGTCCAACCCCTTAGCGCCCGAATCATAGCTCCAGGGGCCCAACCCCTGGGGGCCTGAACCATAGCTCCAGGGCCCCAACCTCTTGGGGCCACAACACCAGCTCCAGGGGCCCAAACCCTGGTGGCCCCAACAGCATCTCCAGGGGTCCAACTCCTGATCACGCTAACCATACCTCCAGGGGTCCAAACCCTGGGGGCCCTAACACCAGGTCCAGGGGCCCAACCCCTGGGGGCCCGAACCATAGCTCCAGGGGCCGAACCCCTGGGGGACCCACAACGAGCTCCAGGGGTCCAAATCCTGGGGTCCCGAACCATAGCTCTAGGGGCCCAACCCCTGGGGGCCCCAACACCTGCTCCAGGGGCCCAGCACCTGGGGGCCCGTACCATAGCTCCAGAGGCCCAACCCCTGGGGGCCCCAACACCAGCTCCAGGGGCCCAACCCCTGAGCACCCGAACCATAGCTCCAGGGGCCCAACCACTGGGGGCCTGAACCATTGCACCAGGGGCCCAACCCCTTCGGGCCCCACAACGAGCTCCAGGGTTCCAACCCCTGGGGGCCCGGACCATAGCTCCAGGGGCCCAACCCCTGTGGGCCCCAACACCAGCTCCAGGGCCGCAACCCCTGAGCACCCGAACCATAGCTCCAGGGGCCCAACCCCTGGGGATCCCAACACCAGCTCCAGAGGCCCAACCCCTGGGGGCATGAACCATAGCTCCATTGGCAGAACCCCTGGATGCCCGAACCATAGCTCCAGGGGCCCAACCACTTGGGGCCCCAACACCAGCTCCAGGGGCCCAACCCCTGGTGGCCCGAACACCAGCTACAGGGGCCCAACCCCTGAGCTCCCGAAAAAAAGCTCCAGGTGCCCAACCCCTGGGGGCCCCAACACCAGCTCCAGGGGCCCAACCCCTGGGGGCCCCAACACCAGCTCCAGGGTCCCAATCCCTGGTGGACAGAACCATAGCTAAAGGGGCCCAACCCCTGGGGGACCAAACACCAGCTCCAGGGGCCCAACCGCTGGAGGCCCCAACACCAGCTCCAGGGGCCAAACCAATGGGGGCCCGAACCATAGCTGCAGGGGCCCAACCCGTGGGGACCCCAACACCATCTCTAATGGTGCAGCCCCTGGAGGCCCGAACCATAGCTCCAGGGGCCCAACCCCTGGGGGCCCCAACACCAGCTCCAGGGGCCCAACCCCTGGGTGCCCCACCACCAGCTCCAGGGCCCCAACCCCAGGGGGCCCCAACACCAGCTCCAGGGGCCCAAACCCTGGTGGCCCCAACAGCATCTCCAGGGGTCCAACTCCTGAGCGCCCAAACCATACCTTCAGGGGTCCAACCGCTGGGGGCGCAAACACCAGGTCCAGGGGCCCAACCCCTCGGGGCCCGAACCATAGCACCAGGGGCCCAACCCCTGGGGGCCGGAAACATAGTTCCAGGGGCCCAACCCCTGGGGACCCGAACCATAGCTCCAGGGGTCCAACCTCTGGGGCCCCAACACCAGCTCCAGGGGACCAACCCCTGAACGCCCGAACCATACATCCAGGGGCGCAACCCCTCGGGGCCCAAACCATAGCTCCAGGGGCCCAACCCCTGGGGGCCTCAACACCAGCTCCAGGGGCCCAACCCCTGGGGGTCCCAACACCAGATCCAGGAGCCCAACCCCTGGGGCACCAACACCCGCTCCAGGGGCCAAACCCCTGTGCGCCCGTACCATAGCTCCATTGGCCGAACCCCTGGAGGCCCGAAGCATAGCTCCAGGGGCCCAACCACTTGGGGCCCCAACACCAGCTCCAGGGGCCCAACCCCTGGTGGCCCCAACACCAGCTACAGGGGGGAAACCCCTGAGCGCCCGAAAAAAAGCTCCAGGTGCCCAACCCCTGGAGGCCCCAACACCAGCTCCAGGGGCCCAACCCCTGGGGACCTCAACACCAGCTCCAGGGGCCCAACCCCTGGGGACCCGAACCACAGCTCCAGGGGCCCAACCCCTGGGGGCCCCAACACCAGTTCCAGGGGCCCAACCCCTGGGGGCCCAAACCACAGCTCCCGGGGCCCAACCCCTGGGCGCCCCAACACTAGCTAAGGAGGCAAAACCCCTGGGGGCCCCAAAACAAGATCCAGGGGCCCCACCCCTGGGGGCCCCAACACCAGATCCAGGGGCCCAACCCCTGGGGGCCCGAACCATAGCTCCAGAAGCCCAATCCCTGGGGGCCCCAACACCAGCTCCAGGAGCCCAACCCCTGGGGGCCCGAACCATAGCTCCAGGGGCCCAATCCCTTTGGGCTCCAACACCAGCTCCAGGTACCCAACCCCTGAGCGCCCGAACCATAGCTCCAGGGGCCCAACCCCTGGGGGCCCCAACACCAGCTCCAGGGGCCCAACCCCTGGGGGCCTGAACCATAGCTCCAGGGACCCAACCCCAGGGGGCCCCTACACCAGCTCCAGGGGCCCAAACCCTGGTGGACCCAACAGCATCTCCAGGGGTCCAACTCCTGAGCGCCCGAACCATACCTCCAGGGGTGCAACCCCTGGGGGTGCTAACACCAGGTCCAGGGGCCCAACCCCTGGGCGCCTGAAGCATAGCTCCACGGGCCCAACCCCTTGGGGCCACAACTCCAGCTCCAGGGGCCCAACCCCTGGGGGCCTGAACCATAGCTCCAGGGGCCCAACCCCAGGGGACACCAACACCAGCTCCAGAGGCCCAACTCCTGGGGTCCCGAACCATAGCTGCAGGGGCCCAAACTTTGGGGGTCCCAACACCAGCTCCAGGGACGCAACCCTTGGGGGTCCCAACACCAGCTCCAGGGGCCCAACCCCTGGGGGCCCGAACCATAGCTCCAGGGGCCGAACCCCTGGGGGACCCACAACGAGCTCCAGGGGTCCAAATCCTGGGGTCCCGAACCATAGCTCTAGGGGCCCAACCCCTGGGGGCCCCAACACCTGCTCCAGGGGCCCAGCACCTGGGGGCCCGTACCATAGCTCCAGAGGCCCAACCCCTGGGGGCCCCAACACCAGCTCCAGGGGCCCAACCCCTGAGCACCCGAACCATAGCTCCAGGGGCCCAACCACTGGGGGCCTGAACCATTGCACCAGGGGCCCAACCCCTTCGGGCCCCACAACGAGCTCCAGGGTTCCAACCCCTGGGGGCCCGGACCATAGCTCCAGGGGCCCAACCCCTGTGGGCCCCAACACCAGCTCCAGGGCCGCAACCCCTGAGCACCCGAACCATAGCTCCAGGGGCCCAACCCCTGGGGATCCCAACACCAGCTCCAGAGGCCCAACCCCTGGGGGCATGAACCATAGCTCCATTGGCCCAACCCCTGGATGCCCGAACCATAGCTCCAGGGGCCCAACCACTTGGGGCCCCAACACCAGCTCCAGGGGCCCAACCCCTGGTGGCCCGAACACCAGCTACAGGGGCCCAACCCCTGAGCTCCCGAAAAAAAGCTCCAGGTGCCCAACCCCTGGGGGCCCCAACACCAGCTCCAGGGGCCCAACCCCTGGGGGCCCCAACACCAGCTCCAGGGTCCCAATCCCTGGTGGACAGAACCATAGCTAAAGGGGCCAAACCCCTGGGGGACCAAACACCAGCTCCAGGGGCCCAACCGATGGAGGCCCCAACACCAGCTCCAGGGGCCAAACCAATGGGGGCCCGAACCATAGCTGCAGGGGCCCAACCCGTGGGGACCCCAACACCATCTCCAGGGGTGCAACCCCTGGAGGCCCGAACCATAGCTCCAGGGGCCCAACCCCTGGGGGCCCCAACACCAGCTCCAGGGGCCCAACCCCTGGGTGCCCCACCACCAGCTCCAGGGCCCCAACCCCAGGGGGCCCCAACACCAGCTCCAGGGGCCCAAACCCTGGTGGCCCCAACAGCATCTCCAGGGGTCCAACTCCTGAGCGCCCGAACCATACCTTCAGGGGTCCAACCGCTGGGGGCGCAAACACCAGGTCCAGGGGCCCAACCCCTCGGGGCCCGAACCATAGCACCAGGGGCCCAACCCCTGGGGGCCGGAAACATAGTTCCAGGGGCCCAACCCCTGGGGACCCGAACCATAGCTCCAGGGGTCCAACCTCTGGGGCCCCAACACCAGCTCCAGGGGACCAACCCCTGAACGCCCGAACCATACATCCAGGGGCGCAACCCCTCGGGGCCCAAACCATAGCTCCAGGGGCCCAACCCCTGGGGGCCTCAACACCAGCTCCAGGGGCCCAACCCCTGGGGGTCCCAACACCAGATCCAGGAGCCCAACCCCTGGGGCACCAACACCCGCTCCAGGGGCCAAACCCCTGTGCGCCCGAATCATAGCTCCATTGGCCGAACCCCTGGAGGCCCGAAGCATAGCTCCAGGGGCCCAACCACTTGGGGCCCCAACACCAGCTCCAGGGGCCCAACCCCTGGTGGCCCCAACACCAGCTACAGGGGGGAAACCCCTGAGCGCCCGAAAAAAAGCTCCAGGTGCCCAACCCCTGGGGGTCCCAACACCAGCTCCAGGGGCCCAACCCCTGGGGGCCTCAACACCAGCTCCAGGGTCCCAACCCCTGGGGACCCGAACCACAGCTCCAGGGGCCCAACCCCTGGGGGCCCCAACACCAGTTCCAGGTTCCCAACCCCTGGGGGCCCAAACCACAGCTCCCGGGGCCCAACCCCTGGGCGCCCCAACACTAGCTAAGGAGGCAAAACCCCTGGGGGCCCCAAAACAAGATCCAGGGGCCCCACCCCTGGGGGCCCCAACACCAGATCCAGGGGCCCAACCCCTGAGCGCCCGAACCATAGCTCCAGGGGCCCAACCCCTGGGGGCCCCAACACCAGCTCCAGGGGCCCAACCCCTGGGGGCCTGAACCATAGCTCCAGGGACCCAACCCCAGGGGGCCCCTACACCAGCTCCAGGGGCCCAAACCCTGGTGGACCCAACAGCATCTCCAGGGGTCCAACTCCTGAGCGCCCGAACCATACCTCCAGGGGTGCAACCCCTGGGGGTGCTAACACCAGGTCCAGGGGCCCAACCCCTGGGCGCCTGAAGCATAGCTCCACGGGCCCAACCCCTTGGGGCCACAACTCCAGCTCAGGGGCCCAACCCCTGGGGGCCCCGACACCAGCTCCAGGGGCCCAACCCCTGGGGGCCTGAACCATAGCTCCAGGGGCCCAACCCCAGGGGACACCAACACCAGCTCCAGAGGCCCAACTCCTGGGGTCCCGAACCATAGCTGCAGGGGCCCAAACTTTGGGGGTCCCAACACCAGCTCCAGGGGCCCAACCCTTGGGGGTCCCAACACCAGCTCCAGGGGCCCAACCCCTGGGGGCCCGAACCATAGCTCCAGGGACCCAACCCTTGGGGGCCGGAACACCAGCTCCAGGGGCCCAACCCCTGGTTGCCCTAACACCAGCTTCAGGGGCCCAACACCTGGGGGCCCGAACCAAAGCTCCAGGGGCAAAACCCCTGGGGCCCCAACACCAGATCCAGGGGCCAAACCCCTGGGGGCCCGAACCATAGCTCCAGGGACCCAACCCTTGGGGGCCGCAACACCAGCTCCAGGGGCCCAACCTCTGGTTACCCCAACACCAGCTTCAGGGGCCCAACACCTCGGGGCCCGAACCATAGCTCCAGGGGCCCAACCCCTGGGGGCCCCAACACCAGCTTCAGGGGCCCAACCCTTCGGGGCCCGAACCATAGCTCCAGGGGCCCAACCCCTGGGGACCCCAACACCAGCTCCAGAGGCCCAACCCCTGGGGCCCCAACACCAGCTCCAGGGGAACAACCCCTGGGGGCCCGAACCATAGCTCCAGGGGCCCAACCCCTGGGGGCCGGAACCATAGCTCCAGGGGCCCAACCCCTGGGGGCCCCAACACCAGCTCCAGGGGCCCAACCCCTGGGGGCCCGAACCATAGCTCCAAGGGCCCAACGCCTGGGGGTCTCAACACCAGCTCCAGGAGCCCAGCCCCTGGGGGCCACAACACCAGCTCCAGAGGTACAACCCCTGGGGGCCCCAACACCAGCTCCAAGGGCCCAACCCCTGGGGGCCGAATCATAGCTCCAGGGGCCCAACCCCTGGGGGCCTCAACACCAGCTCCCGGGGCCCAACCCCTGAGCGCCCGAACCATAGCTCCAGAGGCCCAACCCCTGGGGGCCCCAACACCAGCTCCAGAGGCCCAACCCCTGGGGGCAGGAACCAAAGCTCCAGGGGCCTAACCCCTGGGGGAACCCAACACCAGCTCCATCGGCCCAACCCCTGGGGGCCCAAACCATAGCTCCAGGGGTCCAACCCCTTAGCGCCCGAATCATAGCTCCAGGGGCCCAACCCCTGGGGGCCTGAACCATAGCTCCAGGGCCCCAACCTCTTGGGGCCACAACACCAGCTCCAGGGGCCCAAACCCTGGTGGCCCCAACAGCATCTCCAGGGGTCCAACTCCTGATCACGCTAACCATACCTCCAGGGGTCCAAACCCTGGGGGCCCTAACACCAGGTCCAGGGGCCCAACCCCTGGGTGCCCGAACCATTGCTCCAGGGGCCGAACCCCTGGGGGACCCACAACGAGCTCCAGGGGTCCAAATCCTGGGGTCCCGAACCATAGCTCTAGGGGCCCAACCCCTGGGGGCCCCAACACCTGCTCCAGGGTCCCAGCACCTGGGGGCCCGTACCATAGCTCCAGAGGCCCAACCCCTGGGGGTCCCAACACCAGCTCCAGGGGCCCAACCCCTGAGCACCCGAACCATAGCTCCAGGGGCCCAACCACTGGGGGCCTGAACCTTTGCACCAGGGGCCCAACCCCTTCGGGCCCCACAACGAGCTCCAGGGTTCCAACCCCTGGGGGCCCGGACCATAGCTCCAGGGGCCCAACCCCTGGGGATCCCAACACCAGCTCCAGAGGCCCAACCCCTGGGGGCATGAACCATAGCTCCATTGGCCCAACCCCTGGATGCCCGAACCATAGCTCCAGGGGCCCAACCACTTGGGGCCCCAACACCAGCTCCAGGGGCCCAACCCCTGGTGGCCCGAACACCAGCTACAGGGGCCCAATCCCTGAGATCCCGAAAAAAAGCTCCAGGTGCCCAACCCCTGGGGGCCCCAACACCAGCTCCAGGGGCCCAACCCCTGGGGGCCCCAACACCAGCTCCAGGGTCCCAATCCCTGGTGGACAGAACCATAGCTAAAGGGGCCCAACCCCTGGAGGCCCGAACCATAGCTAAAGGGGCCCAACCCCTGGGGGACCAAACACCAGCTCCAGGGGCCCAACCGCTGGAGGCCCCAACACCAGCTCCAGGGGCCAAACCAATGGGGGCCCGAACCATAGCTGCAGGGGCCCAACCCGTGGGGACCCCAACACCATCTCCAGGGGTGCAACCCCTGGAGGCCCGAACCATAGCTCCAGGGGCCCAACCCCTGGGGGCCCCAACACCAGCTCCAGGGGCCCAACCCCTGGGTGCCCCACCACCAGCTCCAGGGCCCCAACCCCAGGGGGCCCCAACACCAGCTCCAGGGGCCCAAACCCTGGTGGCCCGAACAGCATCTCCAGGGGTCCAACTCCTGAGCGCCCGAACCATACCTTCAGGGGTCCAACCGCTGGGGGCGCAAACACCAGGTCCAGGGGCCCAACCCCTCGGGGCCCGAACCATAGCACCAGGGGCCCAACCCCTGGGGGCCGGAAACATAGTTCCAGGGGCCCAACCCCTGGGGGCCCCAACACCAGCTCCAGGGGACCAACCCCTGAACGCCCGAACCATACATCCAGGGGCGCAACCCCTCGGGGCCCAAACCATAGCTCCAGGGGCCCAACCCCTGGGGGCCTCAACACCAGCTCCAGGGGCCCAACCCCTGGGGGTCTCAACACCAGATACAGGAGCCCAACCCCTGGGGCACCAACACCCGCTCCAGGGGCCAAACCCCTGTGCGCCCGTACCATAGCTCCATTGGCCGAACCCCTGGAGGCCCGAAGCATAGCTCCAGGGGCCCAACCACTTGGGGCCCCAACACCAGCTCCAGGGGCCCAACCCCTGGTGGCCCCAACACCAGCTACAGGGGGGAAACCCCTGAGCGCCCGAAAAAAAGCTCCAGGTGCCCAACCCCTGGAGGCCCCAACACCAGCTCCAGGGGCCCAACCCCTGGGGGCCTCAACACCAGCTCCAGGGGCCCAACCCCTGGGGACCCGAACCACAGCTCCAGGGGCCCAACCCCTGGGGGCCCCAACACCAGTTCCAGGGGCCCAACCCCTGGGGGCCCAAACCACAGCTCCCGGGGCCCAACCCCTGGGCGCCCCAACACCAGCTAAGGAGGCAAAACCCCTGGGGGCCCCAAAACAAGATCCAGGGGCCCCACCCCTGGGGGCCCCAACACCAGATCCAGGTGCCCAACCCCTGGGGGCCCGAACCATAGCTCCAGAAGCCCAATCCCTGGGGGCCCCAACACCAGCTCCAGGAGCCCAACCCCTGGGGGCCCGAACCATAGCTCCAGGGGCCCAATCCCTTTGGGCCCCAACACCAGCTCCAGAGGCCCAACCCCTGGGGGCCCCAACACCAGCTCCAGGTACCCAACCCCTGAGCGCCCGAACCATAGCTCCAGGGGCCCAACCCCTGGGGGCCCCAACACCAGCTCCAGGGGCCCAAACCCTGGGGGCCTGAACCATAGCTCCAGGGACCCAACCCCAGGGGGCCCCTACACCAGCTCCAGGGGCCCAAACCCTGGTGGACCCAACAGCATCTCCAGGGGTCCAACTCCTGAGCGCCCGAACCATACCTCCAGGGGCCCAACCCCTGGGCGCCTGAAGCATAGCTCCACGGGCCCAACCCCTTGGGGCCACAACTCCAGCTCCAGAGGCCCAACCCCTGGGGGCCCCGACACCAGCTCCAGGGGCCCAACCCCTGGGGGCCTGAACCATAGCTCCAGGGGCCCAACCCCAGGGGACACCAACACCAGCTCCAGAGGCCCAACTCCTGTGGTCCCGAACCATAGCTGCAGGGGCCCAAACTTTGGGGGTCCCAACACCAGCTCCAGGGGCCCAACCCTTGGGGGTCCCAACACCAGCTCCAGGGGCCCAACCCCTGGGGGCCCGAACCATAGCTCCAGGGACCCAGCCCTTGGGGGCCGGAACACCAGCTCCAGGGGCCCAACCCCTGGTTGCCCTAACACAAGCTTCAGGGGCCCAACACCTGGGGGCCCGAACCAAAGCTCCAGGGGCAAAACCCCTGGGGCCCCAACACCAGATCCAGGGGCCAAACCCCTGGGGGCCCGAACCATAGCTCCAGGGACCCAACCCTTGGGGGCCGCAACACCAGCTCCAGGGGCCCAACCTCTGGTTACCCCAACACCAGCTTCAGGGGCCCAACACCTCGGGGCCCGAACCATAGCTCCAGGGGCAAAACCCCTGGGGGCCCCAACACCAGATCGAGGGGCCCAACCCCTGGGGGCCCGAACCATAGCTCCAGGGGCCCAACCCCTGGGGGCCCCAACACCAGCTTCAGGGGCCCAACCCTTCGGGGCCCGAACCATAGCTCCAGGGGCCCAACCCCTGGGGACCCCAAGACCAGCTCCAGAGGCCCAACCCCTGGTTCCCCAACACCAGCTCCAGAGGAACAACCCCTGGGGGCCCGAACCATAGCTCCAGGGGCCCAACCCCTGGGGGCCGGAACCATAGCTCCAGGGGCCCAACCCCTGGGGGCCCCAACACCAGCTCCAGGGGCCCAACCCCTGGGGGCCCGAACCATAGCTCCAAGGGCCCAACGCCTGGGGGCCTCAACACCAGCTCCAGGGGCCCAGCCCCTGGGGGCCACAACACCAGCTCCAGGGGCCCAACCCCTGGGGGCCCCAACACCAGCTCCAAGGGCCCAACCCCTGGGGTCCGAGCCATAGCTCCAGGGGCCCAACACCTGGGGGCCCCAACACCAGCTCCAGGGGCCCAACCCCTGGAGGCCCGAACCATAGCTAAAGGGGCCCAACCCCTGGGGGCCCCAACACCAGCTCCAGGGGCCCAACCGCTGGAGGCCCCAACACCAGCTCCAGGGGCCAAACCAATGGGGGCCCGAACCATAGCTGCAGGGGCCCAACCCGTGGGGACCACAACACCATCTCCAGGGGTGCAACCCCTGGAGGCCCGAACCATAGCTCCAGGGTACCAACCCCTGGGCTCCACCAACACCAGCTCCTGGGGCCCAACCCCTGGGGGCCCGAACCATAGCTCCAGGGGCCCAACCCCTGGGGGCCCCAACACAAGCTCCAGGGGCCAAACCCCTGGGTGCCCCAACACCAGCTCCAGGGGCCCAACCCCTGGGGGTCCGAACCATAGCTCCAGAGGCCCAACCCCTGAGGGCCCCAACACCAGCTCCAGGGTCCCAACCCCTGGGGGCCCAACACCAGCTCCAGGGGTCCAACCCCTGGGGGCCCGAACCACAGCTCCAGGGGCCCAACCTCTGGGGGCCCCAACACGAGCTCCAGGAGCCCAACCCCTGGGGGCCCGAACCATAGCTCCAGAGGCCCAACACCTTTTTGGCCCCAACACCAGCTCCAGGGGCCCAACCCCTGGGGGCACGAACCATAGCTAAAGGGGCCCAACCCCTGGGGGCCCCAACACCAGCTCCAGGGGCCCAACCCCTGAGCGCCCGAACCATAGCTCCAGAGTCCTAACCCCTGGGGGCCCCCACACCAGCTCCAGGGGCCCCACCCCTGGGGGCCCGAAGCATAGCTCTAGGGGCCCAACCCCTGGGGGACCCAACACCAGCTCCATCGGCCCAACCCCTGGGGGCCCAAACCATAGCTCCAAGGGCCCAACCCCTTAGCGCCCAAACCATAGGTGCAGGGGCCCAACCCCTGGGGGCCTGAACCATAGCTATAGGGCCCCAACCCCTGGGGGCCCCAACACCAGCTACAGGGGCCCGAACCCTGGTGGCCTCAAGAGCATCTCCAGGGGTCCAACTCCTGAGCGCCCGAACCATACCTCCAGGGGTCCAACCCCTTGGGGCCCTAACACCAAGTCCAGGGGCCCAACCCCTGGACGCCCGAACCATAGCACCAGGGGCCCAACCCCTGGGGCCCCACAACGAGCTCCAGGGGTCCAATCCCTGGGGGCCCGAACCATAGCTCCAGGGGCTCAACCCCTGGGGGCCCCAACACATGCTCCAGGGGCCCACCCCCTGGGGGCCCGAAACATAGCTTCAGGGGCCCAACCCCCTGGGGTCCCAACACCAGCTCCAGGGGCCAACCCCTGGGGCCCCGAACCATAGCTCCAGGGCCCAACCCTTGGGGGCCACAACACCAGCTCCAGGGGCCCAACCCCTGGGCGCCCCAACACCAGCTAAAGAGGCAAAACCCCTGAGGGCCCCAAAACCAACTCTAGGGGCCCAACACCTGGGGGCCCCAACACCAGCTCCAGGAGCCCAACCCCTGGGGGACCGAACCATAGCTCCAGGGGCCCAACCCCTTTGGGCCCCAATACTAGCTCCAGGGGCCCAAACCCTGGGGACCCGAACACCAGCTCCAGGGGTCCAACCCCTGGGGGCGCAAACACCAGCTCCAGGGGCCCAACTCCTGGGGGCCCGAACCATAGCTCCAGAGGCCCAACCCCTGGGGGCCCCAACACCAGCTCCAGTTGCCCAAACCCTGTTGGCCCGAACCATAGTTCCAGGGGCCCAACCCCTGGAGACCCAACACCAGCTCCAGGGGCCCAACCCCTGGGGGCCCCAACAACAGCTCCAGGGGCCCAACCCCTGGTGGCCTGAACCATAGCTCCAGGGGCCCAACCCTTGGGGGCCGCAACACCAGCTCCAGGGGCCCAACCCCTGGTTGCCCCAACACCAGCTTCAGGGGCCCAACACCTAGGGGCCCGAACCATAGCTGCAGGGGCAAAACCCCTGGGGGCCCCAATACCAGATCCAGAGGCCCAACCCCTGGGGGCCCGAACCATAGCTCCAGGGGCCCAACCCCTGGGGGCCCCAACACCAGCTCCAGGGGCCCAATCCTTGGGGGCCCAAACCTAAGCTCCAGGGGCCCAACCCCTGGGGACCCCAACACCAGCTCCAGAGGCCCAACCCCTGGGGCCCCAACACCAGCTCCAGGGGAACAACCCCTGGGGGCGAAAACAGCAGCTCCAGGGGCCCAAACCCTGAGCCCCCGAACCATAGCTCCAGGGGCCCAACCCCTGGGGGCCCGATTCATAGCTTCACGGGCCCAACCCCTGTGGGCTCCAACACCAGCTCCAGGGGCCCAAGCCCTGGGGGCCCCAACACCAGCTCCAGGGGCCCAACCCCTGGGGGCCCCAACACCACGTCCAGGGGCCCAACCCCTCGGGGCCCGAACATAGCTCCAGGGGCCCAACCCCTGGGGGCCCCGACACCAGCTCCAGGGGCCCAACCCCTGGGGGCACGAACCATAGCTCCAGGGGCTCAACCCCTGGGGGCCCCATCAACAGCTCCAGGGGCCCAACCCCCTGGGGCCCGAACCATAGATGCAGAGGCCCAACCCCTAGGGGCCCCAACACCAGCTCCAGGAGCCCAACCCCTGGGGGCCCGAACCATAGCTCCAAGGGCCCAACCCCTTGGGGCCCCAACACCAGCTTTAGGGGCCCAACCCCTGGGGGCCCGAACCATAGCTCCAGAGGCCCAACCCCTGGGGGCCCGAACACCAGCTCCAGTTGCCCAAACCCTGGGGGCCCGAACCATAGCTCCAAGGGCCCAACCCCTGGGGGCCCCAACAACAGCTCCAGGGGCCCAACCCCTGGTGTCCTGAACCATAGCTCCAAGGGCCAAACCCTTGGGGGCCGCAACACCAGCTCCAGGGGCCCAACCCCTGGTTGCCCCAACACCAGCTTCAGGGGCCCAACACCTGGGGGCCCGAACCATAGCTCCAGGGGCAAAACCCCTGGGGGCCCCAACACCAGATCCAGGGGCGCAACCCCTGGGGGACCGAACCATAGCTCCAGGGGCCCAACCCCTGGGGGCCCCAACACCAACTCCAGGGGCCCAACGCTTGGGGGCCCGAACCATAGCTCCAGGGGCCCAACCTCTGGGGGCCGGAACCATAGCTCCAGGGGCCCAACTCCTGGAGGCCCCAACACCAGCTCCAGGGGCCCAACCCCTGGGGGCCCGAACCATAGCTCCAAGGGCCCAACGCCTGGGGGCCTCAACACCAGCTCCAGGGGCCCAGACCCTGGGGGCCACAACACCAGCTCCAGGGGCACAACCCCTGGGGGTCCCAACACCAGCTCCAAGGGCCCAACCCCTGGGGGCCGAACCATAGCTCCAGGGGCCCAACCCCTGGGGGCCTCAACACCAGCTCCCGGGGCCCAACCCCTGAGGGCCCGAACCATAGCTCCAAGGGCCCAACGCCTGGGGGCCTCAACACCAGCTCCAGGGGCCCAGCCCCTGGGGCCACAACACCAGCTCCAGGGGCCCAGCCCCTGGGGGCCACAACACCAGCTCCAGAGGCCCAAACCCTGGGCCCCAACACCAGCTCCAGGGGCCCAACCGATGGGGGCCCAAACACCAGCTCCAAGGGCCGAACCCCTGGGGGCCGAACCATAGCCCCAGGGGATCAACCCCTGGGTCCCCAACACCAGCTCCAGGGGCCCAACCCTTGGGAGCCCGAAGCATAGCTCCACGGGCCCAACCCCTTGGGGCCACAACTCCAGCTCAGGGGCCCAACCCCTGGGGCCCCGACACCAGCTCCAGGGGCCCAACCGCTGGGGGCCTGAACCATAGCTCCAGGGGCACAACCCCTGGGGACACCAACACCAGCTCCAGAGGCCCAACTCCCGGGTTCCCGAACCATAGCTGCAGGGGCCCAAACTCTGGGGGTCCCAACACCAGCTCCAGGGACCCAACCCTTGGGGGCCTCAACACCAGCTCCAGGGGCCCAGCCCCTGGGGGCCACAACACCAGCTCCAGGGGCCCAACTCCTGGGGGCCCCAACACCAGCTCCAAGGGCCCAACCCCTGGGGGCCGAGCCATAGCTCCAGGGGCCCAACACCTGGGGGCCCCAACACCAGCTCCAGGGGCCCAACCCCTGGGGGCCCGAACCATAGCTTCAAGGGCCCAACGCCTGGGGGCCTCAACACCAGCTCTAGGGGCCCAGCCCCTGGGGGCCACAACACCAGCTCCAGGGGCCCAGCCCCTGGGGGCCACAACACCAGCTCCAGAGGCCCAACTTCTAGAGCCCCAACACCAGCTCCAGGGGAACAACCGCTGGGGGCCCGAATCATAGATCCAGGGGCCCAACACCTGGGGGCCCCAACACCAGGTCCAGGGGCCCAACCCCCGGGGGCCCGAACCATAGCTCCAGGGGCCCAACCCCTGGGGGCCAGAACCATAGCTTTACGAGCCCAACCCCTGGGGGCCCCAACACCAGCTCCAGGGGCCCAACCCCTGGGGGCCCCAACACCAGGTCCAGGGGCCCAACCCCTGGGGGCCAAAACACCAGCTCCAGGGGCCCAAACCCTGAGCCCCCGAACCATAGTTCCAGGGACCCAACCCCTGGGGGCCAGAACCATAGCTTCACGGGCCCAACCCCTGGGGGCCCAACACCAGCTCCAGGGGCCCAACCCCTGGGGGCCCCAACACCAGCTCTAGGGGCCCAACCCCTGGGGGCCCGAATCATAGCCCCAGGGGCCCAACCCCTGGGGGCCCCAACACCAGGTCCAGGGGCCAAACCCCTGGGGGCCCGAACCATAGCTCCGGGGCCCAGCCCCTGGGGGCCACAACACCAGCTCCAGGGGCCCAACCCCTGGGGGCCACAACACCAGCTCCAGAGGCCCAACCCCTGGGGCCCCAACACCAGCTCCAGGGGCCCAATCCCTGGGGGCCCGAACCATAGCTCCAAGGGCCCAACGCCTGGGGGCCGGAACCATAGCTCCAGGGGCCCAACCCCTGGGAACCCCAACACCAGCTCCAGGGGCCCAATCCCTGGGGGCCCGAACCATAGCTCCAAGGGCCCAACGCCTGGGGGCCTCAACACCAGCTCCAGGGGCCCAGCCCGTGGGGGCCACAACACCAGCTCCAGGGGCCCAACCCCTGGGGGCCCCAACACCAGATCCAAGGGCCCAACCCCTGGGGGCCGTACCATAGCTCCAGGGGCCCAACTCCTGGGGCCCCAACGCCAGCTCCAGGGGCCCAATCCTTGGGGGCCCGAATCATAGCTCCACGGGCCCAACCCCTTGGGGCCCCAACGCCAGCTCCAGGGACCCAACCCGTGGGGACAAGACACCAGCTCCAGGGGCCCAACCCCTGGGGGCCCGAACCATAGCTCCAGGGGCTCAACCCCTGGGGGCCCCAACACCAGCTCCAGGGGCCCAACCCCTGGGGGCCCGAACCATAGCTGCAGGTGCCCAAACTCTGGGGGCCCCAACACCAGCTCCAGGGGCCCAAACCCTGGGGGCCCCAACACGAGCTCCAACGGCCCAACCCCTGGGGGCCCGAACACCACCTCCAGGGGCCCAACCCCTTGGGGCCCCAACACCAGCTTCAGGGGCCCAACCCCTGGGGGCCCGAACCATAGCTCCAGAGGCCCAACCCCTGGGGGCCCCAACACCAGCTCCAGTTGCCCAAACCCTGGGGGCCCGAACCATAGCTCCAAGGGCCCAACCCCTGGGGGCCCCAACAACAGCTCCAGGGGCCCAACCCCTGGTGTCCTGAACCATAGCTCCAGGGGACAAACCCTTGGGGGCCGCAACACCAGCTCCATGGTCCCAACCCCTGGTTGCACCGACACCAGCTTCAGGGGCCCAACAGCTGGGGGCAAGAACCATAGCTCCAGGGGCAAAACCGCTGGGGGCCCCAACACCAGATCCAGGGGCCCAACCCCTGGGGGCCCGAACCATAGCTCCAGGGGCCCAACCCCTGGGGGCCCCAACACCAGCTCCAGGGGCCCAACCCTTGGGGGCCCGAACCATAGCTCCAGGGGCCAAACCCATGGGGATCCCAACACCAGCTCCAGAGGCCCAACCCCTGGGGCCCCAACACCAGCTCCAGGGGAATAACCCCTGGGG
>NW_026114711.1:0-53185 GCF_025201925.1 Gopherus flavomarginatus | reverse complement strand
AACCCCTGGGGCACTCGACCCCAGCTCCAGGGGCCCAACCCCTGAGCGTCCGAACCATAGCTCCAGGGGCCTAACCCCTGGGGCCCCTCACCAGCTCCAGGGGCCCAACCCTAGCTCCAGGGGCGTAACCCCTGGGGCCCCAACCCCAGCTCCAGGGGCCCAACCCCTGGGGCCCTCGACCCCAGCTCCAGGGGCCCAACCCCTGAGCGCCCGAACCATAGCTCCAGGGGCCTAACCCCTGGGGCCCCTCACCAGCTCCAGGGGCCCAACCCCTTGCGGCCCCATCACCAGCTCCAGGGGCCCAACCCATGAGCGCCCGAACCATAGCTCTTGGGGCCTACCTCCTGGGGGCCCAAACCCCACCTCCAGGGGCCCAACCCCTGGGGGCCCCAACACCAGCTCCAGGGGCCAAACCCCTGAGCGCCCGAACCAAAGCTCCAGGGGCCTAACCACCGGGGGCTCCAACCACAGCTCCAGGGGCCCAACCCCTGGGGGTCCCAACACCTGCTCCAGGAGCCCAACCCCTGGGGGCCCCAAAACCAGCTCCAGGGGCCAAACCCCTGAGCGCCAGAACCATAGCTCCAGGGGCCTATTCCCTGAGGGCCCCAACACCAGCTCCAGGGGCCCAACCCCTGAGCGAACGAACCATAGCTCCAGGGGCCTAACCCCCTGGGGCCCCAAACCCAGCTCCAGGGGCCCAACCCCTAGATGCCCCAACACCAGCTCCAGGGGTCCAACCCCTGAGCGCCCGAACCATAGTTCCAGAGGTCTAACCCCCGGGGGCCCCAACCCCAGCTACAGGGGCCCAACCGCTGGGGACCCCAACACCAGCTCCAAGAGCCCAACCCCTGGGAGCCCCAACACCAGCTCCAGGGGCCCAACCCCAGAGAGCCCGAAGCATAGTTCTAGAGGCCCAACCCCTGGGGGCCCCAACCCAAACTCCAGGGGCGTAACCCCCGGGGCCCCAACCCCAGCTCCAGGTGCCCAACCCCTGGGGCCCTCGACCCCAGCTCCAGGGGCCCAACCCCAGAGAGCCCGAACCATAGTTCCAGGGGCCCAACCCCTGAGGGGCCCCAACACCAGCTCCAGGGGCCAAACCCCTGAGCGCCCGAACCATAGCTCCAGGGGTCCAACCCCTAGGGGCCCCAACCCCAGCTCCAGGGGCAAAACCCCCGGGGCCCCAACCCCAGCTCCAGGGGCCCAACCCCTGGGACTCCCAACCCCAGCTACAGGGGCCCAACCCCAGAGCTCCCGAACCATAGCTCCATACGGGGAAATTCTCTGTGCACTACCATATGTGTCCACACGGTGTCACTCTTGCTCCATGCAGGAAATGCTCTGGGCATTACCCTGCATGGCCACACAGTGTTACTGTTGCTCCATGCGTGAAATGTCTGGGCATTACTGTGATGGAGTCGGGACTGTCTGTGTGGGGGATGGGAGAGCAAGGGGTGACATTAGGTCAGGGGCCCCAACACCAGCTCCAGCGGCCCAACCCCTGAGCGCCCGAAACATAGCTCCAGGGGCCTAAACCCTGGCGTCCCCAACCCCAGCTCCAGGGGCCCAACCCCTGAGCGCCCGAACCATAGCTCCAGGGGTCTAACCCCTGGGGCCCCAACCCCAGCTCCAGGGGCCCAAACCCTGGGGCCCTCGACCCCAGTTCCAGGGGCCCAACCCCTGAGCGCCCGAACCGTAGCTGCAGAGGCCTAACCCCCGAGTGCCCCAACCCCAGCTCCAGGGGCCCAACCCCTGGGGGCCCCAATACCAGCTTCAGGGGCCCAACCCCTGGGGGACCCAACACCAGCTCCAGGAGCCCAACCCCTGGGGGCCCCAACACAAGTTCCAGGGGCCGAACCCCGGAGCGCCCTAACCATAGCTCCAGGGGCCCAACCCCTGGGGTCCCCAACACCAGCTCCAGGGGCCCAACCCCTGAGCGCCCAAACCATAGCTCCAGGGGCCTAACCCCCGGGGGCCCCAACCACAGCTCCAGGGGCCCAACCCCTGGGGTCCCCAACACCTGCTCCAGGAGCCCAACCCCTGGGGGCCCCAAAACCAGCTCCAGGGGCCCAATCCCTGAGCGCCAGAACCATAGCTCCAGGGGCCTAATCCCTGAGGGCCCCAACACCAGCTCCAGGGGCCCAACCCCTGAGCGAACAAACCATAGCTCCAGGGGCCTAAACCCCGGGGACCCTAACCCCAGCTCCAGGGGCCCAACCCCTGGGACTCCCAACACCAGCTCCAGGGGCCCAACCCCAGCTCCAGGGGCCCAACCCCTAGGGCCCTCGACCCCAGCTCCAGGGGCCCAACCCCTGAGCGCCCGAACCATAGCTCCAGGGTCCTAACCCCTGGGGCCCCTCCCCAGCTCCAGGGGCCCAACCCCTTGGGGCCCCGAAACCAGCTCCAGGGGCCCAACCCATGAGCGCCCGAACCATAGCTCCATGGGCCTAACTCCTGGGGGCCCAAACCCCACCTCCAGGGGCACAACCCCTGGGGGCCCCAACACCAGCTCCAGGGGCCCAAGCCCTGAGCGTCCGAACCATAGCTCCAGGGGCCTAACCCCCGGAGGCCCCAACCACAGCTCCAGGGGCCCAACCCCTGGGGGCCCCAACACCTGCTCCAGGAGCCCAACCCCTGGGGGCCCCAAAACCAGCTCCAGGGGCCCAATCCCTGAGCGCCAGAACCATAGCTCCAGGGGCCTAATCCCTGAGGGCCCCAACACCAGCTCCAGGGGCCCAACCCCTGGGAGCCCCAACACCAGCTCCAGAGGCCCAACCCCAGAGTGCCCAAACCATAGCTCTAGGGGCCTATTCCCTGGGGGCCCGCACGCCAGCTCCAAGGGCCCAACCCCTGAGCGCCCGAACCATAGCGCAAGGGGCTTAACCCCTGGGGCCCCAACACCAGCTCCAGGGGCCCAACCCCTGGGACTCCCAACACCAGCTACAGGGTCCCAACCCCAGAGCTCCCGAACCATAGCTCCTTGCGGGGAAATGCTCTGTGCACTACCCTATGTGGCCACACGGTGTCACTCTTGCTCCATGCAGGAAATGCTCTGGGCATTACCCTGCATGGCCACACAGTGTTACTGTTGCTCCATGCGTGAAATGTCTGGGAATTACTGTGATGGAGTCGGGACTGTCTGTGTGGGGGATGGGAGAGCAAGGGGTGACATTAGGTCAGGGGCCCCAACACCAGCTCCAGCGGCCCAACCCCTGAGCGCCCGAACCATAGCTCCAGGGGCCTAATCCCTGAGGGCCCCAACACCAGCTCCAGGGGCCCAACCCCTGAGCGAACAAACCATAGCTCCAGGGGCCTAAACCCCGGGGGCCCCAACCCCAGCTCCAGGGGCCCAACCCCTGGGACTCCCAACACCAGCTCCAGGGGCCCAACCCCAGCTCCAGGGGCCCAACCCCTAGGGCCCTCGACCCCAGCTCCAGGGGCCCAACCCCTGAGCGCCCGAACCATAGCTCCAGGGTCCTAACCCCTGGGGCCCCTCCCCAGCTCCAGGGGCCCAACCCCTTGGGGCCCCAACACCAGCTCCAGGGGCCCAACCCATGAGCGCCCGAACCATAGCTCCATGGGCCTAACTCCTGGGGGCCCAAACCCCACCTCCAGGGGCACAACCCCTGGGGGCCCCAACACCAGCTCCAGGGGCCCAAGCCCTGAGCGTCCGAACCATAGCTCCAGGGGCCTAACCCCCGGAGGCCCCAACCACAGCTCCAGGGGCCCAACCCCTGGGGGCCCCAACACCTGCTCCAGAAGCCCAACCCCTGGGGGCCCCAAAACCAGCTCCAGGGGCCCAATCCCTGAGCGCCAGAACCATAGCTCCAGGGGCCTAATCCCTGAGGGCCCCAACACCAGCTCCAGGGGCCCAACCCCTGGGAGCCCCAACACCAGCTCCAGAGGCCCAACCCCAGAGTGCCCAAACCATAGCTCTAGGGGCCTATTCCCTGGGGGCCCGCACGCCAGCTCCAAGGGCCCAACCCCTGAGCGCCCGAACCATAGCGCAAGGGGCTTAACCCCTGGGGCCCCAACACCAGCTCCAGGGGCCCAACCCCTGGGACTCCCAACACCAGCTACAGGGTCCCAACCCCAGAGCTCCCGAACCATAGCTCCTTGCGGGGAAATGCTCTGTGCACTACCCTATGTGGCCACACGGTGTCACTCTTGCTCCATGCAGGAAATGCTCTGGGCATTACCCTGCATGGCCACACAGTGTTACTGTTGCTCCATGCGTGAAATGTCTGGGAATTACTGTGATGGAGTCGGGACTGTCTGTGTGGGGGATGGGAGAGCAAGGGGTGACATTAGGTCAGGGGTCCCAACACCAGCTCCAGCGGCCCAACCCCTGAGCGCCCGAACCATAGCTCCAGGGGCCTAACCCCTGGGGGCCCCAACACCAGCTCCAGGGTCCCAACCCCTGAGAGCCCGAACCATAGCTCCGGGGGCCTAAATCCTGTGGGCCCCAACCCCAGCTCCAGGGGCCCAACCCCTGGGGGCCCCACCACCAGCTCCAGGGGCCCAAACCCTGAGCGCCCGAACCATAGCTCCAGGGGTCAAACCCCTGGGGCCCCAACCCCAGCTCCAGGGGCCCAAACCCTGGGGCCCTCGATCCCAGTTCCAGGGGCCCAAACCCTGAGCGCCCGAACCATAGCTGCAGAGGCCTAACCCCCGAGGGCCCCAACCCCAGCTCCAGGGGCCCAACCCCTGGGGGCCCCAACACCAGCTTCAGGGGCCCAACCCTTGATGGCCCCAACACCAGCTCCAGGACCCCAACCCCTGGGGGCCCCAACACCAGATCCAGGGGCCCAACCTCTGGGCGTCCAAACCATAGCTCCAGGGGCCTAACCCCCGGGGGCCCCAACCACAGCTCCAGGGGCCCAACCCCTGGGGGCCCCAACACCTGCTCCAGCAGCCCAAACCCTGGGGGCTCCAAAACCAGCTCCAGTGGCCCAATCCCTGAGCGCCAGAACCATAGCTCCAGGGGCCTAATCCCCGAGGGCCCCAACACCAGCTCCAGGGGCCCAACCCCTGAGCACCCGAACCATAGCTCCAGGGGCTCAATCCCTGGGGGCCCCAACACCAGCTCCAGGGGTCCAACCCCTGAGCGCCCGAACCATAGCTCCAGGGGCTCAATCCCTGGGGGCCCCAACACCAGCTCCAGGGGCCCAACCCCAGAGCGCCCGAAACATAGCTCCAGGGGCTCAATCCCTGGGGGCCCCAACACCAGCTCCAGGGGCCTAACCCCTGGGGGCCCCAACCCCAGCTCCAGGGGCGTAACCCCCGGGGCCCCAACCCCAGCTCCAGGGGCCCAACCCCTGGGTCCCTCGACCCCAGCTCCAGGGGCCCAACCCCTGAGCGTCCGAACCATAGCTCCAGGGGCCTAACCCCTGGGGCCCCTCACCAGCTCCAGGGGCCCAACCCCAGCTCCAGGGGCGTAACCCCCGGGGCCCCAATCCCAGCTCCAGGGGCCCAACCCCTGGGGCCCTCGACCCCAGCTCCAGGGGCCCAATCCCTGAGCGCCCGAACCATAGCTCCAGGGGCCTAACCCCTGGGGCCCCTCACCAGCTCCAGGGGCCCAACCCCTTGGGGTCCCAACACCAGCTCCAGGGGCCCAACCCATGAGCGCCCGAACCATAGCTCTAGGGGCCTAACTCCTGGGGGCCCAAACCCCACCTCCAGAGGCCCAACCCCTGGGGGCCCAACACCAGCTCCAGGGGCCCAACCCCTGAGCGCCCGAACCATAGCTCCAGGGGCCTAACCCCCGGGGGCCCCAACCATAGCTCCAGGGGCCCAAACCCTGGGGGCCCCAATACCTGCTCCAGGAGCCCAACCCCTGGGGGCCCCAAAACCAGCTCCAGTGGCCCAATCCCTGAGCGCCAGAACCATAACTCCAGGGGCCTAATCCCTGAGGGCCCCAACACCAGCTCCAGGGGCCCAACCCCTGAGCGAACGAACCATAGCTCCAGGGGCGTAACCCCCGGGGCCCCAACCCCAGCTCCAGGGGCCCAAATTCTGGGGCCCTCGATCCCAGCTCCAGGGGCCCAACCCCTGAGCGCCCTAACCATAGCTCCAGGGGCCTAACCCCTGGGGACCCTCACCAGCTCCAGGGGCCCAACCCCTTGGGGCCCCAACACCAGCTCCAGGGGCCAAACCCCTGAGCGCCCGAACCATAGCTCCAGGGGCCTAACCCCTGGGGGCTCCAACCCCAGCTCCAGGGGCGTAACCCCCGGGGCCCAAACCCCAGCTCCAGGGGCCCAACCCCTGGGGCCCTCGACCCCAGCTCCAGGGGCCCAACCCCTGAGCGTCCGAACCATAGCTCCAGGGGCCTAACCCCTGGGGCCCCTCACCAGCTCCAGGGGCCCAAACCCAGCTCTAGAGGCGTAACCCGCGGGGCCCCAACTCCAGCTCCAGGGGCCCAACCCCTGGGGCCCTCGACCCCAGCTCCAGGGGCCCAACCCCTGAGCGCCCGAACCATAGCTCCAGGGGCCTAACCCCTGGGGCCCCAACCCCAGCTCCAGGGGCCCAACCTCTGAGGGCTCCAACACCTGCTCCAGTAGCCCAACCCCTGGGGGCCCCAATACCAGCTCCAGTGGCCCAATCCCTGAGCGCCAGAACCATAGCTCCAGGGGCCTAATCCCTGAGGGTCCCAACACCAGTTCTAGGGGCCCAACCCCTGAGCGAACGAACCATAGATCCAGGGGCCTAACCCCCGGGGGCCCCAACCCCAGCTCCAGGGGCCCAACCCCTGGATGCCCCAACACCAGCTCCAGGGGTCCAACCCCTGAGCGCCCGAACCATAGTTCCAGGGGTCTAACCCCCGGGGGCCCCAACCCCAGCTACAGGGGCCCAACCCCTGAGGACCACAACACCAGCTCTAAGAGCCCAACCCCTGGAAGCCCCAACACCAGCTCCAGGGGCCAAACCCCTGAGCGCCCGAACCATAGCTCCAGGGGCCTAACCCCTGGGGGCCCCAACCACAGCTCCAGGGGCGTAACCCCCGGGGACCCAACCCCAGCTCCAGGGGCCCAACCCCTGGGGCTCTCGACCCCAGCTCCAGGGGCCCAACCCCTGAGCGTTCGAACCATAGCTCCAGGGGCCTAACACCTGGGGCCCCTCACCAGCTCCAGGGGCCCAACCCCAGCTCCAGGGGCGTAACCCCCGGGGCCCCAACCCCAGCTACAGGGGCCAAACCCCTGGGACCCTCGACCCCAGCTCCAGGGGCCCAACCCCTGAGCGCCCGAACCATAGCTCCAGGGGCCTAACCCCTGTTGCCCCTCACCAGCTCCAGGGGCCCAACCCCTTGGGGCCCCAACACCAGCTCCAGGGGCCCAACCCATGAGCGCCCGAACCATAGTTCCAGGGGCCCAACCCCTGGGGGCCCCAACCCCAGCTCCAGGGGCGTAACCCCTGGGGCCCCAACCCCAGCTCCAGGGGCCCAACCCCTGGGGCCCTCGACCCCAGCTCCAGCGGCCCAACCCCTGAGCGCCCGAACCATAGCTCCAGGGGCCTAACCCCTGGGGCCCCTCACCAGCTCCAGGGGCCCAACCCCTGGGGCCCTCGACCCCAGCTCCAGGGGCCCAACAACTGAGCGCCCGAACCATAGCTCCAGGGGCCTAACCCCTGGGGCCCCAACCCCAGCTCCAGGGGCCCAACCCCTGGGGGCTCCAACACCTGCTCCAGGAGCCCAACCCCTGGGGGCCCCAAAACCAGCTCCAGTGGCCCAATCCCTGAGCGCCAGAACCATAGCTCCAGGGGCCTAATCCCTGAGGGCCCCAACACCAGCTCTAGGGGCCCAACCCCTGAGCGAACGAACCATAGCTCCAGGGGCCTAACCCCCGGGGGCCCCAACCCCAGCTCCATGGGCCCAACCCCTGGATGCCCCAACACCAGCTCCAGGGGTCCAACCCCTGAGCGCCCGAACCATAGTTCCAGGGGTCTAACACCCGGGGGCCCCAACCCCAGCTACAGGGGCCCAACCCCTGGGGACCACAACACCAGCTCTAAGAGCCCAACCCCTGGGAGCCCCAACACCAGCTCCAGGGGAACAACCCCAGAGAGCCCGAATCATAGTTCCAGGGGCCCAAACCCTGGGGGCCCCAACAACAGCTCCAGGGGCCAACCCCCTGTGCGCCCGAACCATAGCTCCAGGGGCCTAACCCCTGGGGGCCCCAACCCCAGCTCCAGGGACGTAACCCCCGGGGCCCCAACCCCAGCTCCAGGGGCCCAACCCCTGGGGCCCTCGACCCCAGCTCCAGGGGCCCAACCCCTGAGCGTTCGAACCATAGCTCCAGGGGCCTTACCCCTGAGGCCCCTCACCAGCTCCAGGGGCCCAACCCCAGCTCCAGGGGCGTAACCCCCGGGGCCCCAACCCCAGCTCCAGGGGCCCAACCCCTGGGGCCCTCGACCCCAGCTCCAGGGGCCCAACCCCTGAGCGCCCGAACCATAGCTCCAGGGGCCTAACCCCTGGGACTCCCAACACCAGCTCCAGGGGCCCAACCCCTGGGGGCCCCAACACCAGCTCCAGGGGCCAAACCCCTGAGCGCCCGAACCATAGCTCCAGGGGCCTAACCCCTGGGGGCCCCAACCCCAGCTCCAGGGGCGTTACCCCCGGGGCCCCAACCCCTGCTCCAGGGGCCCAACCCCTGGATGCCCCAACACCAGCTGAAGGGATCCAACCCCTGAGCGCCCGAACCATAGTTCCAGGGTTCTAACCCCCGGGGGCCCCAACCCCAGCTGCAGGGGCCCAACCCCTGGGGCCCTCGACCCCAGCTCCAGGGGCCCAACCCCTGAGCGCCCGAACCATAGCTCCAGGGGCCTAACCCCTGGGGCCCCTCACCAGCTCCAGGAGCCCAACCCCAGCTCCAGGGGCGTAACCCCCGGGGCCCCAACCCCAGCTCCAGGGGCCCAACCCCTGGGGCCCTCGACCCCAGCTCCAGGGACCCAACCCCTGAGCGTTCGAACCATAGCTCCAGGGGCCTTACCCCTGAGACCCTTCACCAGCTCCAGGGGCCCAACCCCAGCTCCAGGGGCGTAACCCCCGGGGCCCCAACCCCAGCTCCAGGGGCCCAACCCCTGGGGCCCTCGACCCCAGCTCCAGGGGCCCAACCCCTGAGCGCCCGAACCATAGCTCCAGGGGCCTAACCCCTGGGACTCCCAACACCAGCTCCAGGGGCCCAACCCCTGGGGGCCCCAACACCAGCTCCAGGGGCCAAACCCCTGAGCGCCCGAACCATAGCTCCAGGGGCCTAACCCCTGGGGGCCCCAACCCCAGCTCCAGGGGCGTTACCCCCGGGGCCCCAACCCCTGCTCCAGGGGCCCAACCCCTGGATGCCCCAACACCAGCTGAAGGGATCCAACCCCTGAGCGCCCGAACCATAGTTCCAGGGTTCTAACCCCCGGGGGCCCCAACACCAGCTCCAGGGGCCCAACCCCTGGGACTCCCAACACCAGCTACAGGGTCCCAACCCCAGAGCTCCCGAACCATAGCTCCTTGCGGGGAAATGCTCTGTGCACTACCCTATGTGGCCACACGGTGTCACTCTTGCTCCATGCAGGAAATGCTCTGGGCATTACCCTGCATGGCCACACAGTGTTACTGTTGC
Source organism: Gopherus flavomarginatus (assembly GCF_025201925.1). Taxonomy (NCBI): domain Eukaryota; kingdom Metazoa; phylum Chordata; order Testudines; family Testudinidae; genus Gopherus; species Gopherus flavomarginatus. Next base: position 43,583 of record NW_026114711.1, on the reverse strand, counting down.
TCCATGCGTGAAATGTCTGGGAATTACTGTGATGGAGTCGGGACTGTCTGTGTGGGGGATGGGAGAGCAAGGGGTGACATTAGGTCAGGGGTCCCAACACCAGCTCCAGCGGCCCAACCCCTGAGCGCCCGAACCATAGCTCCAGGGGCCTAATCCCTGAGGGCCCCAACACCAGCTCCAGGGGCCCAACCCCTGAGCGAACAAACCATAGCTCCAGGGGCCTAAACCCCGGGGACCCTAACCCCAGCTCCAGGGGCCCAACCCCTGGGACTCCCAACACCAGCTCCAGGGGCCCAACCCCAGCTCCAGGGGCCCAACCCCTAGGGCCCTCGACCCCAGCTCCAGGGGCCCAACCCCTGAGCGCCCGAACCATAGCTCCAGGGGCCCAACCCCTGGGGCCCCTCCCCAGCTCCAGGGGCCCAACCCCTTGGGGCCCCGAAACCAGCTCCAGGGGCCCAACCCATGAGCGCCCGAACCATAGCTCCATGGGCCTAACTCCTGGGGGCCCAAACCCCACCTCCAGGGGCACAACCCCTGGGGGCCCCAACACCAGCTCCAGGGGCCCAAGCCCTGAGCGTCCGAACCATAGCTCCAGGGGCCTAACCCCCGGAGGCCCCAACCACAGCTCCAGGGGCCCAACCCCTGGGGGCCCCAACACCTGCTCCAGAAGCCCAACCCCTGGGGGCCCCAAAACCAGCTCCAGGGGCCCAATCCCTGAGCGCCAGAACCATAGCTCCAGGGGCCTAATCCCTGAGGGCCCCAACACCAGCTCCAGGGGCCCAACCCCTGGGAGCCCCAACACCAGCTCCAGAGGCCCAACCCCAGAGTGCCCAAACCATAGCTCTAGGGGCCTATTCCCTGGGGGCCCGCACGCCAGCTCCAAGGGCCCAACCCCTGAGCGCCCGAACCATAGCGCAAGGGGCTTAACCCCTGGGGCCCCAACACCAGCTCCAGGGGCCCAACCCCTGGGACTCCCAACACCAGCTACAGGGTCCCAACCCCAGAGCTCCCGAACCATAGCTCCTTGCGGGGAAATGCTCTGTGCACTACCCTATGTGGCCACACGGTGTCACTCTTGCTCCATGCAGGAAATGCTCTGGGCATTACCCTGCATGGCCACACAGTGTTACTGTTGCTCCATGCGTGAAATGTCTGGGAATTACTGTGATGGAGTCGGGACTGTCTGTGTGGGGGATGGGAGAGCAAGGGGTGACATTAGGTCAGGGGTCCCAACACCAGCTCCAGCGGCCCAACCCCTGAGCGCCCGAACCATAGCTCCAGGGGCCTAACCCCTGGGGGCCCCAACACCAGCTCCAGGGTCCCAACCCCTGAGAGCCCGAACCATAGCTCCAGGGGCCTAAATCCTGTGGGCCCCAACCCCAGCTCCAGGGGCCCAACCCCTGGGGGCCCCACCACCAGCTCCAGGGGCCCAAACCCTGAGCGCCCGAACCATAGCTCCAGGGGTCAAACCCCTGGGGCCCCAACCCCAGCTCCAGGGGCCCAAACCCTGGGGCCCTCGATCCCAGTTCCAGGGGCCCAAACCCTGAGCGCCCGAACCATAGCTGCAGAGGCCTAACCCCCGAGGGCCCCAACCCCAGCTCCAGGGGCCCAACCCCTGGGGGCCCCAACACCAGCTTCAGGGGCCCAACCCTTGATGGCCCCAACACCAGCTCCAGGACCCCAACCCCTGGGGGCCCCAACACCAGATCCAGGGGCCCAACCTCTGGGCGTCCAAACCATAGCTCCAGGGGCCTAACCCCCGGGGGCCCCAACCACAGCTCCAGGGGCCCAACCCCTGGGGGCCCCAACACCTGCTCCAGGAGCCCAAACCCTGGGGGCTCCAAAACCAGCTCCAGTGGCCCAATCCCTGAGCGCCAGAACCATAGCTCCAGGGGCCTAATCCCCGAGGGCACCAACACCAGCTCCAGGGGCCCAACCCCTGAGCACCCGAACCATAGCTCCAGGGGCTCAATCCCTGGGGGCCCCAACACCAGCTCCAGGGGTCCAACCCCTGAGCGCCCGAACCATAGCTCCAGGGGCTCAATCCCTGGGGGCCCCAACACCAGCTCCAGAGGCCCAACCCCAGAGCGCCCGAAACATAGCTCCAGGGGCTCAATCCCTGGGGGCCCCAACACCAGCTCCAGGGGCCTAACCCCTGGGGGCCCCAACCCCAGCTCCAGGGGCTTAACCCCCGGGGCCCCAACCCCAGCTCCAGGGGCCCAACCCCTGGGTCCCTCGACCCCAGCTCCAGGGGCCCAACCCCTGAGCGTCCGAACCATAGCTCCAGGGGCCTAACCCCTGGGGCCCCTCACCAGCTCCAGGGGCCCAACCCCAGCTCCAGGGGCGTAACCCCCGGGGCCCCAATCCCAGCTCCAGGGGCCCAACCCCTGGGGCCCTCGACCCCAGCTCCAGGGGCCCAATCCCTGAGCGCCCGAACCATAGCTCCAGGGGCCTAACCCCTGGGGCCCCTCACCAGCTCCAGGGGCCCAACCCCTTGGGGTCCCAACACCAGCTCCAGGGGCCCAACCCATGAGCGCCCGAACCATAGCTCTAGGGGCCTAACTCCTGGGGGCCCAAACCCCACCTCCAGAGGCCCAACCCCTGGGGGCCCAACACCAGCTCCAGGGGCCCAACCCCTGAGCGCCCGAACCATAGCTCCAGGGGCCTAACCCCCGGGGGCCCCAACCATAGCTCCAGGGGCCCAAACCCTGGGGGCCCCAATACCTGCTCCAGGAGCCCAACCCCTGGGGGCCCCAAAACCAGCTCCAGTGGCCCAATCCCTGAGCGCCAGAACCATAACTCCAGGGGCCTAATCCCTGAGGGCCCCAACACCAGCTCCAGGGGCCCAACCCCTGAGCGAACGAACCATAGCTCCAGGGGCGTAACCCCCGGGGCCCCAACCCCAGCTCCAGGGGCCCAAATTCTGGGGCCCTCGACCCCAGCTCCAGGGGCCCAACCCCTGAGCGCCCTAACCATAGCTCCAGGGGCCTAACCCCTGGGGACCCTCACCAGCTCCAGGGGCCCAACCCCTGGGGGCCCCAACACCAGCTCCAGGGGCCAAACCCCTGAGCGCCCGAACCATAGCTCCAGGGGCCTAACCCCTGGGGGCTCCAACCCCAGCTCCAGGGGCGTAACCCCCGGGGCCCAAACCCCAGCTCCAGGGGCCCAACCCCTGGGGCCCTCGACCCCAGCTCCAGGGGCCCAACCCCTGAGCGTCCGAACCATAGCTCCAGGGGCCTAACCCCTGGGGCCCCTCACCAGCTCCAGGGGCCCAAACCCAGCTCTAGAGGCGTAACCCGCGGGGCCCCAACTCCAGCTCCAGGGGCCCAACCCCTGGGGCCCTCGACCCCAGCTCCAGGGGCCCAACCCCTGAGCGCCCGAACCATAGCTCCAGGGGCCTAACCCCTGGGGCCCCAACCCCAGCTCCAGGGGCCCAACCTCTGAGGGCTCCAACACCTGCTCCAGTAGCCCAACCCCTGGGGGCCCCAATACCAGCTCCAGTGGCCCAATCCCTGAGCGCCAGAACCATAGCTCCAGGGGCCTAATCCCTGAGGGTCCCAACACCAGTTCTAGGGGCCCAACCCCTGAGCGAACGAACCATAGATCCAGGGGCCTAACCCCCGGGGGCCCCAACCCCAGCTCCAGGGGCCCAACCCCTGGATGCCCCAACACCAGCTCCAGGGGTCCAACCCCTGAGCGCCCGAACCATAGTTCCAGGGGTCTAACCCCCGGGGGCCCCAACCCCAGCTACAGGGGCCCAACCCCTGAGGACCACAACACCAGCTCTAAGAGCCCAACCCCTGGAAGCCCCAACACCAGCTCCAGGGGCCAAACCCCTGAGCGCCCGAACCATAGCTCCAGGGGCCTAACCCCTGGGGGCCCCAACCACAGCTCCAGGGGCGTAACCCCCGGGGACCCAACCCCAGCTCCAGGGGCCCAACCCCTGGGGCTCTCGACCCCAGCTCCAGGGGCCCAACCCCTGAGCGTTCGAACCATAGCTCCAGGGGCCTAACACCTGGGGCCCCTCACCAGCTCCAGGGGCCCAACCCCAGCTCCAGGGGCGTAACCCCCGGGGCCCCAACCCCAGCTACAGGGGCCAAACCCCTGGGACCCTCGACCCCAGCTCCAGGGGCCCAACCCCTGAGCGCCCGAACCATAGCTCCAGGGGCCTAACCCCTGTTGCCCCTCACCAGCTCCAGGGGCCCAACCCCTTGGGGCCCCAACACCAGCTCCAGGGGCCCAACCCATGAGCGCCCGAACCATAGTTCCAGGGGCCCAACCCCTGGGGGCCCGAACCCCAGCTCCAGGGGCGTAACCCCTGGGGCCCCAACCCCAGCTCCAGGGGCCCAACCCCTGGGGCCCTCGACCCCAGCTCCAGCGGCCCAACCCCTGAGCGCCCGAACCATAGCTCCAGGGGCCTAACCCCTGGGGCCCCTCACCAGCTCCAGGGGCCCAACCCCTGGGGCCCTCGACCCCAGCTCCAGGGGCCCAACAACTGAGCGCCCGAACCATAGCTCCAGGGGCCTAACCCCTGGGGCCCCAACCCCAGCTCCAGGGGCCCAACCCCTGGGGGCTCCAACACCTGCTCCAGGAGCCCAACCCCTGGGGGCCCCAAAACCAGCTCCAGTGGCCCAATCCCTGAGCGCCAGAACCATAGCTCCAGGGGCCTAATCCCTGAGGGCCCCAACACCAGCTCTAGGGGCCCAACCCCTGAGCGAACGAACCATAGCTCCAGGGGCCTAACCCCCGGGGGCCCCAACCCCAGCTCCAGGGGCCCAACCCCTGGATGCCCCAACACCAGCTCCAGGGGTCCAACCCCTGAGCGCCCGAACCATAGTTCCAGGGGTCTAACCCCCGGGGGCCCCAACCCCAGCTACAGGGGCCCAACCCCTGGGGACCACAACACCAGCTCTAAGAGCCCAACCCCTGGGAGCCCCAACACCAGCTCCAGGGGAACAACCCCAGAGAGCCCGAATCATAGTTCCAGGGGCCCAAACCCTGGGGGCCCCAACAACAGCTCCAGGGGCCAACCCCCTGTGCGCCCGAACCATAGCTCCAGGGGCCTAACCCCTGGGGGCCCCAACCCCAGCTCCAGGGGCGTAACCCCCGGGGCCCCAACCCCAGCTCCAGGGGCCCAACCCCTGGGGCCCTCGACCCCAGCTCCAGGGGCCCAACCCCTGAGCGTTCGAACCATAGCTCCAGGGGCCTTACCCCTGAGGCCCCTCACCAGCTCCAGGGGCCCAACCCCAGCTCCAGGGGCGTAACCCCCGGGGCCCCAACCCCAGCTCCAGGGGCCCAACCCCTGGGGCCCTCGACCCCAGCTCCAGGGGCCCAACCCCTGAGCGCCCGAACCATAGCTCCAGGGGCCTAACCCCTGGGACTCCCAACACCAGCTCCAGGGGCCCAACCCCTGGGGGCCCCAACACCAGCTCCAGGGGCCAAACCCCTGAGCGCCCGAACCATAGCTCCAGGGGCCTAACCCCTGGGGGCCCCAACCCCAGCTCCAGGGGCGTTACCCCCGGGGCCCCAACCCCTGCTCCAGGGGCCCAACCCCTGGATGCCCCAACACCAGCTGAAGGGATCCAACCCCTGAGCGCCCGAACCATAGTTCCAGGGTTCTAACCCCCGGGGGCCCCAACCCCAGCTGCAGGGGCCCAACCCCTGGGGCCCTCGACCCCAGCTCCAGGGGCCCAACCCCTGAGCGTCCGAACCATAGCTCCAGGGGCCTAACCCCTGGGGCCCCTCACCAGCTCCAGGAGCCCAACCCCAGCTCCAGGGGCGTAACCCCCGGGGCCCCAACCCCAGCTCCAGGGGCCCAACCCCTGGGGCCCTCGACCCCAGCTCCAGGGACCCAACCCCTGAGCGTTCGAACCATAGCTCCAGGGGCCTTACCCCTGAGACCCTTCACCAGCTCCAGGGGCCCAACCCCAGCTCCAGGGGCGTAACCCCCGGGGCCCCAACCCCAGCTCCAGGGGCCCAACCCCTGGGGCCCTCGACCCCAGCTCCAGGGGCCCAACCCCTGAGCGCCCGAACCATAGCTCCAGGGGCCTAACCCCTGGGACTCCCAACACCAGCTCCAGGGGCCCAACCCCTGGGGGCCCCAACACCAGCTCCAGGGGCCAAACCCCTGAGCGCCCGAACCATAGCTCCAGGGGCCTAACCCCTGGGGGCCCCAACCCCAGCTCCAGGGGCGTTACCCCCGGGGCCCCAACCCCTGCTCCAGGGGCCCAACCCCTGGATGCCCCAACACCAGCTGAAGGGATCCAACCCCTGAGCGCCCGAACCATAGTTCCAGGGTTCTAACCCCCGGGGGCCCCAACCCCAGCTCCAGGGGCCCAACCCCTGGGGCCCTCGACCCCAGCTCCAGGGGCCCAACCCCTGAGCGTCCGAACCATAGCTCCAGGGGCCTAACCCCTGGGGCCCCTCACCAGCTCCAGGGGCCCAACCCCAGCTCCAGGGGCGTAACCCCCGGGGCCCCAACCCCAGCTCCAGGGGCCCAACCCCTGGGGCCCTCGACCCCAGCTCCAGGGGCCCAACTCCTGAGCGCTCGAACCATAGCTCCAGGGGCCTAACCCCTGGGGCCCCTCACCAGCTCCAGGCGCCCAACCCCTTGGGGACCCAACACCAGCTCCAGGGGCCCAACCCATGAGCGCCCGAACCATAGATCTTGGGGCCTAACTCCTGGGGGCCCAAACCCCACCTCCAGGGGCCCAACCCCTGGGGGCCCCAACACCAGCTCCAGGGGCCAAACCCCTGAGCGCCAGAACCATAGCTCCAGGGGCCTAACCACCGGGGGCCCCAACCACTGCTCCAGGGGCCCAACCCCTGGGGGCCCCAACACCTGCTCCAGGAGCCCAACCCCTGGGGGCCCCAACACCAGCTCCAGGGGCCAAACCCCTGAGCGCCAGAACCATAGCTCCAGGGGCCTAATCCCTGAGGGTCCCAACACCAGTTCTAGGGGCCCAACCCCTGAGCGAACGAACCATAGCTCCAGGGGCCTAACCCCCGGGGGCCCCAACCCCAGCTCCAGGGGCCCAACCCCTGGATGCCCCAACACCAGCTCCAGGGGTCCAACCCCTGAGCGCCCGAACCATAGTTCCAGGGGTCTAACCCCCGGGGGCCCCAACCCCAGCTCCAGGGGCCCAACCCCTGGGGCCCTCGACCCCAGCTCCAGCGGCCCAACCCCTGAGCGCCCGAACCATAGCTCCAGGGGCCTAACCCCTGGGGCCCCTCACCAGCTCCAGGGGCCCAACCCCTGGGGCCCTCGACCCCAGCTCCAGGGGCCCAACCCCTGGGGCCCTCGACCCCAGCTCCAGGGGCCCAACACCTGGGGGCCCCAACCCCAGCTCCAGAGGCAAAACCCCCGGGGCCCCAACCCCAGCTCCAGGGGCCCAACCCCTGGGACTCCCAACACCAGCTACAGGGGCCCAACCCCAGAGCTCCCGAACCATAGCTCCATACGGGGAAATTCTCTGTGCACTACCATATGTGTCCACACGGTGTCACTCTTGCTCCATGCAGGAAATGCTGTGGGCATTACCCTGCATGGCCACACAGTGTTACTGTTGCTCCATGCGTGAAAATGTCTGGGCATTACTGTGATGGAGTCGGGACTGTCTGTGTGGGGGATGGGAGAGCAAGGGGTGACATTAGGTCAGGGGCCCCAACACCAGCTCCAGCGGCCCAACCCCTGAGCGCCCGAACCATAGCTCCAGGGGCCTAAACCCTGGGGTCCCCAACACCAGCTCCAGGGGCCCAACCCCTGAGAGCCCGAACCATAGCTCCAGGGGCCTAAATCCTGTGGGCCCCAACCCCAGCTCCAGGGGCCCAACCCCTGGTGGCCCCAACACCAGCTTCAGGGGCCCAACCCCTGGGGGCCCCAACACCAGCTCCAGGAGCCCAACCCCTGGGGGCCCTAACACAAGTTCCAGGGGCCGAACCCCGGAGCGCCCTAACCATAGCTCCAGGGGCCGAACCCCTGGGGTCCCCAACACCAGCTCCAGGGGCCCAACCCCTGAGCGCCCAAACCATAGCTCCAGGGGTCTAACCCCCGGGGGCCCCAACCACAGCTCCAGGGGCCCAACCCCTGGGGTCCCCAACACCTCTTCCAGGAGCCCAACCCCTGGGGGCCCCAAAACCAGCTCCAGGGGCCCAATCCCTGAGCGCCAGAACCATAGCTCCAGGGGCCTAATCCCTGAGGGCCCCAACACCAGCTCCAGGGGCCCAACCCCTGATTGAACGAACCATAGCTCCAGGGGCCTAAACCCCGGGGACCCCAACCCCAGCTCCAGGGGCCCAACCCCTGGATGCCCCAACACCAGCTCCAGGGGTCCAACCCCTGAGCGCCCGAACCATAGCTCCAGGAGTCTAACCGCCGGGGGCCCCAACCCCAGCTACAGGGGCCCAACCCCTGGGGACCCCAACACCAGCTCCAAGAGCCCAACCCCTGGGAGCCCCAACACCAGCTCCAGGGGCAAAACCCCAGGGAGCCCGAACCATAGTTCCAGGGGCCCAACCCCTGGGGGCCCCAACACCAGCTCCAGGGGCCAAACCCCTGAGTGCCCGAACCATAGCTCCAGGGGCCTAACCCCTGGGGGCCCCAACCCCAGCTCCAGGGGCGAAACCCCCGGGGCCCCAACCCCAGCTCCAGGGGCCCAACCCCTGGGGCCCCAACCCCAGCTCCAGGGGCCCAACCTCTGAGGGCTCCAACACCTGCTCCAGGAGCCCAACCCCTGGGGGCCCCAACCCAAGCTCCAGGGGCCCAAATTCTGGGGCCCTCGACCCCAGCTCCAGGGGCCCAACCCCTGAGCGCCCTAACCATAGCTCCAGGGGCCTAACCCCTGGGGACCCTCACCAGCTCCAGGGGCCCAACCCCTTGGGGCCCCAACACCAGCTCCAGGGGCCAAACCCCTGAGCGAACGAACCATAGCTCCAGGGGCCTAACCCCTGGGGGCCCCAACCCCAGCTCCAGGGGCCTAACCCCTGGGGCCCCTCACCAGCTCCAGGGGCCCAAACCCAGCTCTAGAGGCGTAACCCGCGGGGCCACAACTCCAGCTCCAGGGGCCCAACCCCTGGGGCCCTCGACCCCAGCTCCAGGGGCCCAACCCCTGAGCGCCCGAACCATAGCTCCAGGGGCCTAACCCCTGGGGCCCCAACCCCAGCTCCAGGGGCCCAACCTCTAAGGGCTCCAACACCTGCTCCAGGATCCCAACCCCTGGGGGCCCCAATACCAGCTCCAGTGGCCCAATCCCTGAGCGCCAGAACCATAGCTCCAGGGGCCTAATCCCTGAGGGTCCCAACACCAGTTCTAGGGGCCCAACCCCTGAGCGAACGAACCATAGTTCCAGGGGTCTAACCCCCGGGGGCCCCAACCCCAGCTACAGGGGCCCAACCCCTGAGGACCACAACACCAGCTCTAAGAGCCCAACCCCTGGGAGCCCCAACACCAGCTCCAGGGGCCAAACCCCTGAGCGCCCGAATCATAGCTCCAGGGGCCTAACCCCTGGGGGCCCCAACCACAGCTCCAGGGGCATAACCCCCGGGACCCCAACCCCAGCTCCAGGGGCCCAACCCCTGGGGCTCTCGACCCCAGCTCCAGGGGCCCAACCCCTGAGCGTTCGAACCATAGCTCCAGGGGCCCAACACCTGGGGCCCCTCACCAGCTCCAGGGGCCCAACCCCAGCTCCAGGGGCGTAACCCCCGGGGCCCCAACCCCAGCTCCAGGGGCCCAACCCCTGGGGCCCTCGACCCCAGCTCCAGGGGCCCAACCCCTGAGCGCCCGAACCATAGCTCCAGGGGCCTAACCCCTGGGGCACCACACCAGCTCCAGGGCCCCAACCCCTTCGGGCCCCAACACCAGCTCCAGGGGCCCAACCCATGAGCGCCCGAACCATAGTTCCAGGGGCCCAACCCCTGGGGGCCCGAACCCCAGCTCCAGGGGCGTAACCCCTGGGGCCCCAACCCCAGCTCCAGGGGCCCAAAACCTGGGGCCCTCGACCCCAGCTCCAGCGGCCCAACCCCTGAGCGCCCGAACCATAGCTCCAGGGGCCTAACCCCTGGGGCCCCTCACCAGCTCCAGGGGCCCAACCCCTGGGGCCCTCGACCCCAGCTCCAGGGGCCCAACCCCTGAGCGCCCGTACCATAGCTCCAGGGGCCTAACCCCTGGGGCCCCAACCCCAGCTCCAGGGGCCCAACCCCTGGGGGCTCCAACACCTGCTCCAGGAGCCCAACCCCTGGGGGCCCCAAAATCAGCTCCAGTGGCCCAATCCCTCAGTGCCAGAACCATAGCTCCAGGGGCCTAATCCCTGAGGGCCCCAAATCCAGCTCTAGGGGCCCAACCCCTGAGCGAACGAACCATAGCTCCAGGGGCCTAACCCCCGGGGGCCCCAACCCCAGCTCCAGGGGCCCAACCCCTGGATTCCCCAACACCAGCTCCAGGGGTCCAACCCCTGAGCGCCCGAACCATAGTTCCAGGGGTCTAACACCCGGGGGCCCCAACCCCAGCTACAGGGGCCCAACCCCTGGGGACCACAACACCAGCTCTAAGAGCCCAACCCCTGGGAGCCCCAACACCAGCTCCAGGGGAACAACCCCAGAGAGCCCGAATCATAGTTCCAGGGGCCCAAAACCTGGGGGCCCCAACAACAGCTCCAGGGGCCAACCCCCTGTGCGCCCGAACCATAGCTCCAGGGGCCTAACCCCTGGGGGCCCCAACCCCAGCTCCAGGGACGTAACCCCCGGGGCCCCAACCCCAGCTCCAGGGCCCCAACCCCTGGGGCCCTCGACCCCAGCTCCAGGGGCCCAACCCCTGAGCGTTCGAACCATAGCTCCAGGGGCCTTACCCCTAAGGCCCCTCACCAGCTCCAGGGGCCCAACCCCAGCTCCAGGGGCGTAACCCCCGGGGCCCCAACCCCAGCTCCAGGGGCCCAACCCCTGGGGCCCTCGACCCCAGCTCCAGGGGCCCAACCCCTGAGCGCCCGAACCATAGCTCCAGGGGCCTAACCCCTGGGACTCCCAACACCAGCTCCAGGGGCCCAACCCCTGGGGGCCCCAACACCAGCTCCAGGGGCCAAACCCCTGAGCGCCCGAACCATAGCTCCAGGGGCCTAACCCCTGGGGGCCCCAACCCCAGCTCCAGGGGCGTTACCCCCGGGGCCCCAACCCCTGCTCCAGGGGCCCAACCCCTGGATGCCCCAACACCAGCTGAAGGGATCCAACCCCTGAGCGCCCGAACCATAGTTCCAGGGTTCTAACCCCCGGGGGCCACAACCCCAGCTGCAGGGACCCAACCCCTGGGGCCCTCGACCCCAGCTCCAGGGGCCCAACCCCTGAGCGTCCGAACCATAGCTCCAGGGGCCTAACCCCTGGGGCCCCTCACCAGCTCCAGGGGCCCAACCCCAGCTCCAGGGGCGTAACCCCCGGGGCCCCAACCCCAGCTCCAGGGGCCCAACCCCTGGGGCCCTCGACCCCAGCTCCAGGGGCCCAACTCCTGAGCGCCCGAACCATAGCTCCAGGGGCCTAACCCCTGGGGCCCCTCACCAGCTCCAGGCGCCCAACCCCTTGGGGCCCCAACACCAGCTCCAGGGGCCCAACCCATGAGCGCCCGAACCATAGATCTTGGGGCCTAACTCCTGGGGGCCCAAACCCCACCTCCAGGGGCCCAACCCCTGGGGGCCCCAACACCAGCTCCAGGGGCCAAACCCCTGAGCGCCAGAACCATAGCTCCAGGGGCCTAACCACCGGGGGCCCCAACCACAGCTCCAGGGGCCCAACCCCTGGGGGCCCCAACACCTGCTCCAGGAGCCCAACCCCTGGGGGCCCCAAAACCAGCTCCAGGGGCCAAACCCCTGAGCGCCAGAACCATAGCTCCAGGGGCCTATTCCCTGAGGGCCCCAACACCAGCTCCAGGGGCCCAACCCCTGAGCGAACGAACCATAGCTCCAGGGGCCTAACAACCGGGGGCCCCAAACCCAGCTCCAGGGGCCCAACCCCTAGATGCCCCAACACCAGCTCCAGGGGTCCAACCCCTGAGCGCCCGAACCATAGTTCCAGAGGTCTAACCCCCGGGGGCCCCAACCCCAGCTACAGGGGCCCAACCCCTGGGGACCCCAACACCAGCTCCAAGAGCCCAACCCCTGGGAGCCCCAACACCAGCTCCAGGGGCCCAACCCCAGAGAGCCCGAACCATAGTTCCAGGGGCCCAACCCCTGGGGGCCCCAACCCAAACTCCAGGGGCGTAACCCCCGGGGCCCGAACCCCAGCTCCAGGTGCCCAACCCCTGGGGCCCTCGACCCCAGCTCCAGGGGCCCAACCCCAGAGAGCCCGAACCATAGTTCCAGGGGCCCAACCCCTGAGGGGCCCCAACACCAGCTCCAGGGGCCAAAGCCCTGAGCGCCCGAACCATAGCTCCAGGGGCCCAACCCCTGGGGGCCCCAACCCCAGCTCCAGAGGCAAAACCCCCGGGGCCCCAACCCCAGCTCCAGGGGCCCAACCCCTGGGACTCCCAACACCAGCTACAGGGGCCCAACCCCAGAGCTCCCGAACCATAGCTCCATACGGGGAAATTTTTGTGCACTACCATATGTGCCCACACGGTGTCACTCTTGCTCCATGCAGGAAATGCTCTGGGCATTACCCTGCATGGCCACACAGTGTTACTGTTGCTCCATGCGTGAAAATGTCTGGGCATTACTGTGATGGAGTCGGGACTGTGTGTGTGGGGGATGGGAGAGCAAGCGGTGACATTAGGTCAGGGGCCCCAACACCAGCTCCAGCGGCCCAACCCCTGAGCGCCCGAACCATAGCTCCAGGGGCCTAAACCCTGGGGTCCCCAACACCAGCTCCAGGGGCCCAACCCCTGAGAGCCCGAACCATAGCTCCAGGGGCCTAAATCCTGTGGGCCCCAACCCCAGCTCCAGGGGCCCAACCCCTGAGCGCCCGAACCATAGCTCCAGGGGTCTAACCCCTGGGGCCCCAACCCCAGCTCCAGGGGCCCAAACCCTGGGGCCCTCGACCACAGTTCCAGGGGCCCAACCCCTGAGCGCCCGAACCGTAGCTGCAGAGGCCTAACCCCCGAGTGCCCCAACCCCAGCTCCAGGGGCCCAACCCCTGGTGGCCCCAACACCAGCTTCAGGGGCCCAACCCCTGGGGGCCCCAACACCAGCTCCAGGAGCAGAACCCCTGGGGGCCCCAACACAAGTTCCAGGGGACGAACCCCGGAGCGCCCTAACCATAGCTCCAGGGGCCCAACCCCTGGGGTCCCCAACACCAGCTCCAGGGGCCCAACCCCTGAGCGCCCAAACCATAGCTCCAGGGGTCTAACCCCCGGGGACCCCAACCACAGCTCCAGGGGCCCAACCCCTGGGGTCCCCAACACCTGCTCCAGGAGCCCAACCCCTGGGGGCCCCAAAACCAGCTCCAGGGGCCCAATCCCTGAGCGCCAGAACCATAGCTCCAGGGGCCTAATCCCTGAGGGCCCCAACACCAGCTCCAGGGGCCCAACCCCTGAGCGAACGAACCATAGCTCCAGGGGCCTAAACCCCGGGGACCCCAACCCCAGCTCCAGGGGCCCAACCCCTGGATGCCCCAACACCAGCTCCAGGGGTGCAACCCCTGAGCGCCCGAACCATAGCTCCAGGAGTCTAACCCCCGGGGGCCCCAACCCCAGCTACAGGGGCCCAACCCCTGGGGACCCCAACACCAGCTCCAAGAGCCCAACCCCTGGGAGCCCCAACACCAGCTCCAGGGGCCCAACCCCAGGGAGCCCGAACCATAGTTCCAGGGGCCCAACCCCTGGGGGCCCCAACACCAGCTCCAGGGGCCAAACCCCTGAGTGCCCGAACCATAGCGCTAGGGTCTTAACCCCTGGGGCCCCAACACCAGCTCCAGGGGCCCAACCCCTGGGACTCCCAACCCCAGCTCCAGGGGCCCAACCCCATCTCCAGGGGCGTAACCCCCGGGGCCCCAACCCCAGCTCCAGGGGCCCAACCCCTGGGGCCCTCGACCCCAGCTCCAGGGGCCCAACCCCTGAGCGCCCGAACCATAGCTCCAGGGGCCTAACCCCTGGGGCCCCTCACCAGCTCCAGGGGCCCAACCCCTTGGGGACCCAACACCAGCTCCAGGGGCCCAACCCATGAGCGCCCGAACCATAGCTCCAGGGGCCTAACTCTGGGGGCCCAAACCACACCTCCAGGGGCACAACCCCTGGGGGCCCCAACATCAGCTCCAGGGGCCCAACCCCTGAGCGTCCGAACCATAGCTCCAGGGGCCTAACCCCCGGAGGCCCCAACCACAGCTCCAGGGGCCCAACCCCTGGGGGCCCCAACACCTGCTCCAGGAGCCCAACCACTGGGGGCCCCAAAACCAGCTCCAGGGGCCCAATCCCTGAGCGCCAGAACCATAGCTCCAGGGGCCTAATCCCTGAGGGCCCCAACACCTGCTCCAGGGGCCCAACCCCTGGGAGCCCCAACACCAGCTCCAGAGGCCCAACCCCAGAGTGCCCAAACCATAGCTCTAGGGGCCTATTCCCTGGGGGCCCGCACGCCAGCTCCAAGGGCACAACCCCTGAGCGCCCGAACCATAGCGCAAGCGGCTTAACCCCTGGGGCCCCAACACCAGCTCCAGGGGCCCAACCCCTGGGACTTCCAAAACCAGCTACAGGGTCCCAACCCCAGAGCTCCCGAACCATAGCTCCATGCGGGGAAACGCTCTGTGCACTACCCTATGTGGCCACACGGTGTCACTCTTGCTCCATGCAGGAAATGCTCTGGGCATTACCCTGCATGGCCACACAGTGTTACTGTTGCTCCATGCGTGAAATGTCTGGGCATTACTGTGATGGAGTCGGGACTGTCTGTGTGGGGGATGGGAGAGCAAGGGGTGACATTAGGTCAGGGGTCCCAACACCAGCTCCAGCGGCCCAACCCCTGAGAGCCCAAACCATAGCTCCGGGGGCCTAACCCCTGGGGGCCCCAACACCAGCTCCAGGGTCCCAACCCCTGAGAGCCCGAACCATAGCTCCGGGGGCCTAAATCCTGTGGGACCCAACCCCAGCTCCAGGGGCCCAACCCCTGGCGGCCCCACCACCAGCTCCAGGGGCCCAAACCCTGAGCGCCCGAACCATAGCTCCAGGGGTCTAACCCCTGGGGCCCCAACCCCAGCTCCAGGGGTCCAAACCCTGGGGCCCTCGATCCCAGTTCCAGGGGCCCAACCCCTGAGCGCCCGAACCATAGCTGCAGAGGCCTAACCCCCGAGGGCCCCAACCACAGCTCCAGGGGCCCAACCCCTGGGGGCCCCAACACCAGATCCAGGGGCCCAACCTCTGGGCGCCCAAACCATAGCTCCAGGGGCCTAACCCCCGGGGGCCCCAACCACAGCTCCAGGGGCCCAACCCCTGGGGGCCCCAACACCTGCTCCAGGAGCCCAAACCCTGGGGGCCCCAACCCCAGCTCCAGGGGCCCAACCCCTGGGGGCCCCAACACCAGCTCCAAGAGCCCAATCCCTGGGAGCCCCAACACCAGCTCCAGGGGCCCAACCCCAGAGCGCCTGATGCATAGTTCCAGGGGCCCATCCCCTGGGGGCCCCAACACCAACTCCAGGGGCCAAACCCCTGAGCGCCCGAACCATAGCTCCAGGGGCCTAACCCCTGGGGTCCCCAACCCCAGCTCCAGGGGCGTAACCCACGGGGCCCCAACCCCAGCTCCAGGGGCCCAACCCCTGGGGTCCTCGACCCCAGTTCCAGGGACCCAACCCCTGAGCGCCCGAACCATAGCTGCAGAGGCCTAACCCCCGAGGGCCCCAACCCCAGCTCCAGGGGCCCAACCTCTGAGCACCCAAACCATAGCTCCAGGGGCCTAACCCCCGGAGGCCCCAACCACAGCTCCAGGGGCCCAACCCCTGGGGGCCCCAACACCTGCTCCAGGAGCCCAACCACTGGGGGCCCCAAAACCAGCTCCAGGGGCCCAATCCCTGAGCGCCAGAACCATAGCTCCAGGGGCCTAATCCCTGAGGGCCCCAACACCTGCTCCAGGGGCCCAACCCCTGGGAGCCCCAACACCAGCTCCAGAGGCCCAACCCCAGAGTGCCCAAACCATAGCTCTAGGGGCCTATTCCCTGGGGGCCCGCACGCCAGCTCCAAGGGCACAACCCCTGAGCGCCCGAACCATAGCGCAAGCGGCTTAACCCCTGGGGCCCCAACACCAGCTCCAGGGGCCCAACCCCTGGGACTTCCAAAACCAGCTACAGGGTCCCAACCCCAGAGCTCCCGAACCATAGCTCCATGCGGGGAAACGCTCTGTGCACTACCCTATGTGGCCACACGGTGTCACTCTTGCTCCATGCAGGAAATGCTCTGGGCATTACCCTGCATGGCCACACAGTGTTACTGTTGCTCCATGCGTGAAATGTCTGGGCATTACTGTGATGGAGTCGGGACTGTCTGTGTGGGGGATGGGAGAGCAAGGGGTGACATTAGGTCAGGGGTCCCAACACCAGCTCCAGCGGCCCAACCCCTGAGAGCCCAAACCATAGCTCCGGGGGCCTAACCCCTGGGGGCCCCAACACCAGCTCCAGGGTCCCAACCCCTGAGAGCCCGAACCATAGCTCCGGGGGCCTAAATCCTGTGGGACCCAACCCCAGCTCCAGGGGCCCAACCCCTGGGGGCCCCACCACCAGCTCCAGGGGCCCAAACCCTGAGCGCCCGAACCATAGCTCCAGGGGTCTAACCCCTGGGGCCCCAACCCCAGCTCCAGGGGTCCAAACCCTGGGGCCCTCGATCCCAGTTCCAGGGGCCCAACCCCTGAGCGCCCGAACCATAGCTGCAGAGGCCTAACCCCCGAGGGCCCCAACCCCAGCTCCAGGGGCCCAACCCCTGGGGGCCCCAACACCAGATCCAGGGGCCCAACCTCTGGGCGCCCAAACCATAGCTCCAGGGGCCTAACCCCCGGGGGCCCCAACCACAGCTCCAGGGGCCCAACCCCTGGGGGCCCCAACACCAGCTCCAGGAGCCCAAACCCTGGTGGCCCCAACCCCAGCTCCAGGGGCCCAACCCCTGGGGGCCCCAACACCAGCTCCAAGAGCCCAATCCCTGGGAGCCCCAACACCAGCTCCAGGGGCCCAACCCCAGAGCGCCTGATGCATAGTTCCAGGGGCCCATCCCCTGGGGGCCCCAACACCAACTCCAGGGGCCAAACCCCTGAGCGCCCGAACCATAGCTCCAGGGGCCTAACCCCTGGGGTCCCCAACCCCAGCTCCAGGGGCGTAACCCACGGGGCCCCAACCCCAGCTCCAGGGGCCCAACCCCTGGGGTCCTCGACCCCAGTTCCAGGGACCCAACCCCTGAGCGCCCGAACCATAGCTGCAGAGGCCTAACCCCCGAGGGCCCCAACCCCAGCTCCAGGGGCCCAACCTCTGAGCACCCAAACCATAGCTCCAGGGGCCTAACCCCCGGAGGCCCCAACCACAGCTCCAGGGGCCCAACCCC
Organism: Gopherus flavomarginatus; assembly: GCF_025201925.1. Classification (NCBI taxonomy): domain Eukaryota; kingdom Metazoa; phylum Chordata; order Testudines; family Testudinidae; genus Gopherus; species Gopherus flavomarginatus. The sequence goes on along the minus strand of NW_026114711.1, from coordinate 26,104 downwards.
TGGGGGCCCCAACACCTGCTCCAGGAGCCCAACCACTGGGGGCCCCAAAACCAGCTCCAGGGGCCCAATCCCTGAGCGCCAGAACCATAGCTCCAGGGGCCTAATCCCTGAGGGCCCCAACACCTGCTCCAGGGGCCCAACCCCTGGGAGCCCCAACACCAGCTCCAGAGGCCCAACCCCAGAGTGCCCAAACCATAGCTCTAGGGGCCTATTCCCTGGGGGCCCGCACGCCAGCTCCAAGGGCACAACCCCTGAGCGCCCGAACCATAGCGCAAGCGGCTTAACCCCTGGGGCCCCAACACCAGCTCCAGGGGCCCAACCCCTGGGACTTCCAAAACCAGCTACAGGGTCCCAACCCCAGAGCTCCCGAACCATAGCTCCATGCGGGGAAACGCTCTGTGCACTACCCTATGTGGCCACACGGTGTCACTCTTGCTCCATGCAGGAAATGCTCTGGGCATTACCCTGCATGGCCACACAGTGTTACTGTTGCTCCATGCGTGAAATGTCTGGGCATTACTGTGATGGAGTCGGGACTGTCTGTGTGGGGGATGGGAGAGCAAGGGGTGACATTAGGTCAGGGGTCCCAACACCAGCTCCAGCGGCCCAACCCCTGAGAGCCCAAACCATAGCTCCGGGGGCCTAACCACTGGGGGCCCCAACACCAGCTCCAGGGTCCCAACCCCTGAGAGCCCGAACCATAGCTCCGGGGGCCTAAATCCTGTGGGACCCAACCCCAGCTCCAGGGGCCCAACCCCTGGCGGCCCCACCACCAGCTCCAGGGGCCCAAACCCTGAGCGCCCGAACCATAGCTCCAGGGGTCTAACCCCTGGGGCCCCAACCCCAGCTCCAGGGGTCCAAACCCTGGGGCCCTCGATCCCAGTTCCAGGGGCCCAACCCCTGAGCGCCCGAACCATAGCTGCAGAGGCCTAACCCCCGAGGGCCCCAATCACAGCTCCAGGGGCCCAACCCCTGGGGGCCCCAACACCAGATCCAGGGGCCCAACCTCTGGGCGCCCAAACCATAGCTCCAGGGGCCTAACCCCCGGGGGCCCCAACCACAGCTCCAGGGGCCCAACCCCTGGGGGCCCCAACACCTGCTCCAGGAGCCCAAACCCTGGTGGCCCCAACCCCAGCTCCAGGGGCCCAACCCCTGGGGGCCCCAACACCAGCTCCAAGAGCCCAATCCCTGGGAGCCCCAACACCAGCTCCAGGGGCCCAACCCCAGAGCGCCTGATGCATAGTTCCAGGGGCCCATCCCCTGGGGGCCCCAACACCAACTCCAGGGGCCAAACCCCTGAGCGCCCGAACCATAGCTCCAGGGGCCTAACCCCTGGGGTCCCCAACCCCAGCTCCAGGGGCGTAATACACGGGGCCCCAACCCCAGCTCCAGGGGCCCAACCCCTGGGGTCCTCGACCCCAGTTCCAGGGACCCAACCCCTGAGCGCCCGAACCATAGCTGCAGAGGCCTAACCCCCGAGGGCCCCAACCCCAGCTCCAGGGGCCCAACCTCTGAGCACCCAAACCATAGCTCCAGGGGCCTAACCCCCGGGGGCCCCAACCCCAGCTCCAGGGTCCGAACCCCTGTGGGCCCCCACACCAGCTCCAGGGACCCAACCCCTGGGGGCCCCAACACTAGCTCCAGGGGCCCAACCCCAGAGCGCCCGAAACATAGCTCCAGGGGCCCAATGACTGGGGGCCCCAATATTAGCTCCAGGGGCCCAACCCCTGGGGCCCTCCACCCCAGCTCCAGGGGCCCAACCGCTGAGCGCCCGAACTATAGCTCCAGGGGCCCAACCCCTGTGCGCCCGAACCATAGCTCCAGGGGCCTAACCCCTGGGTCCCCAACACCAGCTCCAGGGGCAAAACCCCTTGGGGACCCAACACAAGCTCCAGGGGCCCAACCCCTGAGCGCCCGAACCAAAGCTCCAGGGGCCTAACCCCTGGAGGCCCCAATCCCAGCTCCAGGGGCCCAACCCCTGGGGGCCCCAAAACCAGCTTCAGGGGCTCAATCCCTGAGCGCCCGAACCATAGCTCCAGGGGCCTAAGCCCCGGGGGCCCGAACCCCAGCTCCAGGGGCCCAACCCCTGAGGGTCCAAACACCAGCTACAAGGGCCCAACGCCAGAGCTCCCGAACCATAGCTCCATGCGGGGAAATGCTCTGTGCACTACCCTGTGTGGCCACACGGTGTCACTCTTGCTCCATGCAGGAAATGCTCTGGGCATTACCCTGCATGGTCACACAGTGTTACTATTGCTCCATGCGTGAAATGTCTGGGCATTACTGTGATGGAGTCGGGACTGTCTATGTGGGGGATGGGAGAGCAAGGGGTGACATTAGGTCAGGGGCAGCAACACCAGCTCCAGCGGCCCAACCCCTGAGCGCCCGAACCAAAGCTCCAGGGGCCGAACCCCTGGGGGCCCGAACAGCAGCTCCAAGGGCCCAACCCCTGAGCGCCCGAAACATAGCTTCAGGGGCCTAACCCCCGGGGGCCCCAACCCTAGCTCCAGGGGCCCAACCCCTGGGGGCCCTAACACCAGCTCCAGGGGCCCAAACCCTGAGCGCCCGAACCATAGCTCCAGGGGTCTAACCCAAGGGGCCCCAACACTAGCTGCAGGGGCCCAGCCCCTGGGGCCCCAACACCAACTCCAGGGACCCAATCCCTGAGCGCCCGAACCATAGCTCCATGAACCTAACCCCTGGTGGCCCCAACCCCAGCTCCAGGGGCCCAACCCCTGGGGGCCCCAACACCAGCTCCAAGAGCCCAATCCCTGGGAGCCCCAACACCAGCTCCAGGGGCCCAACCCCAGAGCGCCTGAAGCATAGTTCCAGGGGCCCAACCCCTGGGGGCCCCAACACCAACTCCAGGGACCCAATCCCTGAGCGCCCGAACCATAGCTCCATGGACCTAACCCCTGGTGGCCCCAACCCCAGCTCCAGGGGCCCAACCCCTGGGGGCCCCAACACCAGCTCCAAGAGCCCAATCCCTGGGAGCCCCAACACCAGCTCCAGGGGCCAAACCCCTGAGCGCCCGAACCATAGCTCCAGGGGCCTAACCCCTGGGGGCCCCAACCCCAGCTCCAGGGGCGTAACCCACGGGGCCCCAACCCCAGCTCCAGAGCCCAACCCCTGGGGCCCTCGACCCCAGTTCCAGGGGCCCAACCCCTGAGCGCCCGAACCATAGCTGCAGAGGCCTAACCCCCGGGGGCCCCAACCCCAGCTCCAGGGTCCGAACCCCTGTGGGCCCCAACACCAGCTCCAGGGGCCAAACCCCTGAGCGAACGAACCATAGCTCCAGGGGCCTAATCCCTGAGGGCCCCAACACCAGCTCCAGGGGCCCAACCCCTGAGCGAACGAACCATAGCTCCAGGGGCCTAACCCCCGGGGGCCCCAACCCCAGCTACAGGGGCCCAACCCCTGGATGCCCCAACACCAGCTCCAGGGGTCCAACCCCTGAGCGCCCGAACCATAGCTCCAGGGGTCTAACCCCCGGGGGCCCCTACCCCAGCTACAGGGGCCCAACCCCTGTGGGCCCCAACACCAGCTCCAGGGACCCAACCCCTGGGGGCCCCAACACTAGGTCCAGGTGCCCAGCCCCAGAGCGCCCGAAACATAGCTCCACAGGCCCAATCCCTGGGGCCCCAACACTTGCTCCAGGGGCCCAAACCCTGGGGCCCTCCACCCCAGCTCCAGGGGCCCAACCGCTGAGCGCCCGAACTATAGCTCCAGGGGCCCAAACCCTGTGCGCCCGAACCATAGCTCCAGGGGCCTAACCCCTGGGTCCCCAACACCAGCTCCAGGGGCAAAACCCCTTGGAGACCCAACACAAGCTCCAGGGGCCTAACCCCTGGAGGCCCCAATCCCAGCTCCAGGGGCCCAACCCCTGGGGGCCCCAAAACCAGCCTCAGGGGCTCAATCCCTGAGCGCCCGAACCATAGCTCCTGGGGCCTAAGCCCCGGGGGCCCGAACCCCAGCTCCAGGGGCCCAACCCCTGGGGGTCCAAACACCAGCTACAGGGGCCCAACCCCTGAGCGCCCGAACCATAGCTGCAGAGGCCTAACCCCCGAGGGCCCCAACCCCAGCTCCAGGGGCCCAACCCCTGCGGGCACCACCAGCTCCAGGAGCCCAACCCCTGGGGGCCCCAACACTAGCTCCAGGAGCCCAACCCCAGAGCGCCCGAAACATAGCTCCAGGGGCCCAATCCCTGGGGGCCCTAACACTAGCTCCAGGGGCCCAACCCCTGGGGCTCTCCACCCCAGCTCCAGGGGCCCAACCGCTGAGCGCCCGAACCATAGCTCCAGGGGCCTAAACCCTGGGGCCCCTCACCAGCTCCAGGGGCCCAACCCCTTGGGGCCACAACACCAGCTCCAGGGGCCCAACCCATGAGCGCCCGAACCATAGCTCTAGGGGCCTAACTCCTGGGGGCTCAAACCCCTCCTCCAGGGGCCCAACCCCTGGGGGCCCCAACACCAGCTCCAGGGGCCCAACCCCTGAGCGCCCGAACCATAGCTCCAGGGGCCTAACCCCCGGGTGCCCCAACCACAGCTCCAGGGGCCCAACCCCTGGGGGCCCCAACACCTAATCCAGGAGCCCAACCCCTGGGGGTCCCAAAACCATCTCCAGGGGCCCAATCCCTGAGCGCCAGAACCATAGCTCCAGGGGCCTAATCCCTGAGGGCCCCAACACCAGATCCAGGAGCCCAACCCCTGAGCGAACGAACCATAGCTCCAGGGGCCTAACCCCCGGTGGCCCCAACCCCAGCTACAGGGGCCCAACCCCTGGACGCCCCAACACCAGCTCCAGGGGCCCAACCCCAGAGAGCCCGTACCATAGTTCCAGGGGCCCAACCCCTGGGGGCCCCAACACCAGCTCCAGGGGCCAAACCCCTGAGCGCCCGAACCATAGCTCCAGGGGCCTAACCCCTGGGGGCCCCACCCCCAGCTTCAGAGGCGTAACCCCCGGGGCCCCAACCCCAGCTCCAGGGGCCGATCCCCTGGGGCCCTCGACCCCAGCTCCAGGGGCCCAACCCCTGAGCGTCCGAACCATAGCTCCAGGGGCCTAACCCCTGGGGCCCCTCACCAGCTCCAGGGGCCCAACCCCAGCTCCAGGGGCGTAAACCCCGGGTCCCCAACCCCAGCTCCAGGGGCCCAACCCCTGGGGCCCTCGACAACAGCTCCAGGGTCCCAACCGCTGAGCGCCCGAACCATAGCTCCAGGGGCCTAACCCCTGGGGCCCCTCACCAGCTACAGGGGCCCAACCCCTTCGGGCCCCAACACCACCTCCAGGGGCCCAACCCCTGAGCGCCCGAACCATAGCTCCAGGGGCCTAACCCCCGGGGGCCCCAACCACAGCTCCAGGGGCCCAACCCCTGGGGGCCCCAACACCGGCTCCAGGAGCCCAACCCCTGGGGGCCCCAAAACCAGCTCCAAGGGCCCAATCCCTGAGCGCCAGAACCATAGCTCCAGGGGCCTAATCCCTGAGGGCCCCAACACCAGCTCCAGGGGCCCAACCCCTGAGCGAACGAACCATAGCTCCAGGGGCCTAACCCCCGGGGGCCCCAACCCCAGCTCCAGGGGCCCAACCCCTCGATCCCCCAACACCAGCTCCAGGGGTCCAACCCCTGAGCGCCCGAACCAAAATTCCAGGGGTCTAACCCCCGGGGGCCCCAACCCCAGCTACAGAGGCCCAACCCCTGGGGACCCCAACACCAGCTCCAAGAGCCCAAACCCTGGGAGCCCCAACACCAGCTCCAGGGGTCCAAACCCTGAGCGCCCGAAGCAAAATTCCAGGGGTCTAACCCCCGGGGGCCCCAACCCCAGCTACAGAGGCCCAACCCCTGGGGACCCCAACACCAGCTCCAAGAGCCCAACCCCTGGGGGCCCCAACACCAGCTCCAGGGGCCAAACCCCTGAGCGCCCGAACCAAAGCTCCAGGGGCCTAACCCCTGAAGGCCCCAATCCCAGCTCCAGGGGCCCAACCCCTGGGGGCCCCAACAGCAGCTCCAGGGGCCCAACCCCAGAGCTCCCGAACCATAGCTTCATGCGGAGAAATGCTCTGTGCACTACCCTATGTGGCCACACGGTGTCACTCTTGCTCCATGCAGGAAATGCTCTGGGCATTACTGTGATGGAGTCGGGACTGTCTGTGTGGGGGATGGGAGAGCAAGGGGTGACATTAGGTCAGGGGCCCCAACACCATTTCCAGCGGCCCAACCCCTGAGCGCCCGAACAATAGCTCCAGGGGCCTAACCCCTGGGGGCCCCAACACCAGCTCCAAGGGCCCAACCCCTGAGCGCCCGAAACATAGCTTCAGGGGCCTAACCCCCGGGGGCCCCAACCCTAGCACCAGGGGCCCAACCCCTGGGGGCCCCACCACCAGCTCCAGGGGCCCAAACCCTGAGCGCCCGAACCATAGCTCCAGGGGTCTAACCCCTGGGGCCCCAACACTAGCTGCAGGGGCCCAGCCCCTGGGGCCCCAACACCAGCTCCAAGAGCCCAATCCCTGGGAGCCCCAACACCAGCTCCAGGGGCCCAACCCCAGAGCGCCTGAAGCATAGTTCCAGGGGCCCAACCCCTGGGGTCCCCAACACCAGCTCCAGGGGCCAAACCCCTGAGTGCCCGAACCATAGCTCAAGGGGCCTAACCCCTGGGGGCCCCAACCCCAGCTCCAGGGGCGTAACCCACGGGGCCCCAACCCCAGCTCCAGGGGCCCAACCCCTGGGGCCCTCGACCCCAGTTCCAGGGGCCCAACCACTGAGCGCCCGAACCATAGCTGCAGAGGCCTGACCCCCGGGGGCCCCATCCCCAGCTCCAGGGTCCGAACCCCTGTGGGCCCCAACACCAGCTCCAGGGGCCCAACCCCTGCGGGCACCACCAGCTCCAGGGACACAACCCCTGGGGGCCCCAACACTAGCTGCAGGGGCCCAACCCCAGAACGCCCGAAACATAGCTCCAGGGGCCCAATCCCTGGGGGCCCCAACACTAGCTCCAGGGGCCCAACCCCTGGGGCCCTCCACCCCAGCTCCAGGGGCCCAACCGCTGAGCGCCCGAACTATAGCTCCAGGGGCCCAACCCCTGTGCGCCCGAACCATAGCTCCAGGGGCCTAACCCCTGGGTCCCCAACACCAGCTCCAGGGGCAAAACCCCTTGGGGACCCAACACAAGCTCCAGGGGCCCAACCCCTGAGCGCCTGAACCAAAGCTCCAGGGGCCTAACCCCTGGAGGCCCCAATCCCAGCTCCAGGGGCCCAACCCCTGGGGGCCCCAAAACCAGCTTCAGGGGCTCAATCCCTGAGCGCCCGAACCATAGCTCCTGGGGCCTAAGCCCCGGGGGCCCGAACCCCAGCTCCAGGGGCAAAACCCCTGGGGGTCCAAACACCAGCTACAGGGGCCCAACCCCTGAGCGCCCGAACCATAGCTCCAGGGGCCTAAACCCGGGGGCCCCAACCACAGCTCCAGGGGCCAAAACCCTGGGGGCCCCAACACCTGCTCCAGGAGCCCAACCCCTGGGGGCCCCAAAACCAGCTCCAGGGGCCCAATCCCTGAGCGCCAGAACCCTAGCTCCAGGGGCCTAATCCCTGAGGGCCCCAACACCAGCTCCAGGGGCCCAACCCCTGGGAGCCCCAACACCAGCTCCAGGGGCCCAACCCCAGAGTGCCCAAACCATAGCTCTAGGGGCCTATACCCTGGGGGCCCACACGCCAGCTCCAAGGGCCCAACCCCTGAGCGCCCGAACCATAGCGCAAGGGGCTTAACCCCTGGGGCCCCAACATCATCTCTAGGGGCCCAACCCCTGGGAGTTCCAACACCAGCTACAGGGGCCCAACCCCAGAGCTCCCGAACCATAGCTCCATGCGGGGAAATGCTCTGTACACTACCCTATGTGGCCACACGGTGTCACTCCTGCTCCATGCAGGAAATGCTCTGGGCATTACCCTGCATGGCCACATAGTGTTACTGTTGCTCCATGCGTGAAATGTCTGGGCATTAATGTGATGGAGTCGGGACTGTCTGTGTGGGGGATGGGAGAGCAAGGGGTGACATTAGCTCAGGGGCCCCAACACCAGCTCCAGCGGCCCAACCCCTGAGCGCCCGAACCATAGCTCCAGGGGCCTAACCCCTGGGGGCCCCAACACCAGCTCCAGGGGCCCAACCCCTGAGAGCCCGAACCATAGCTCCAGGGGCCTAAATCCTGTGGACCCCAACCCCAGCTCCAGGGGCGTAACCCACGGGGCCCCAACCCCAGCTCCAGGGGCCCAACCCCTGGGGACCTCGACCCCAGTTCCAGGGGCCCAACCCCTGAGCGCCCGAACCATAGCTGCAGAGGCCTAACCCCCGAGGGCCCCAACCCCAGCTCCTGGGGCCCAACCCCTGGGGGCCCCAACACCAGCTTCAGGGGCCCAACCCCTGACGGCCCCAACACCAGCTCCAGGAGCCCTACCCCTGGGGGCCCCAAAACCAGCTCCAGGGGCCCAATCCCTGAGCGCCAGAACCATAGCTCCAGGGGCCTAATCCCTGAGGGCCCCAACACCAGCTCCAGGGGCCCAACCCCTGAGCGAACGAACAATAGCTCCAGGGGCCTAACCCCCGGGGGCCCCAACCCCAGCAACAGGGGCCCAACCCCTGGATGCCCCAACACCAGCTCCAGGGGTCCAACCCCTGAGCGCCCGAACCATAGCTCCAGGGGTCTAACCCCCGGGGGCCCCAACCCCAGCTACAGGGTCCCAACCCCTGGGGACCCCAACACCAGCTCCAAGAGCCCAACCCCTGGGAGCCCCAACACCAGCTCCAGGGGCCCAACCCCAGAGAGCCCGAACCATAGTTCCAGGGGCCCAACGCCTGGGGGCCCCAACACCAGCTCCAGGGGCCAAACCCCTGAGCGCCCGAACCATAGCTCCAGGGGCCTAACCCCTGGGGGCCCCGACCCCAGCTCCAGGGGCGTAACCCCCGGGGCCCCAACCCCAGCTCCAGGGGCCCAACCCCTGGGGCCCTCGACCCCAGCTCCAGGGGCCCAACCCCTGAGCGTCCGAACCATAGCTCCAGGGGCCTAACTCCTGTGGGCCCAAACCCCTCCTCCAGGGGCCCAACCCCTGGGGGCCCCAACACCAGCTCCAGGGGCCCAACCCCTGGGGGCCCCAACACCAGCTCCAGGGGCCTAACCCCAGAGCGCCTGAAGCATAGTTCCAGGGGCCCAACCCCTGGTGGCCCCAACCCCAGCTCCAGGGGCCCAACCCCTTGGGGCCCCAACACCAGCTCCAAGAGCCCAATCCCTGGGAGCCCCAACACCAGCTCCAGGGGCCCAACCCCAGAGCGCCTGAAGCATAGTTCCAGGGGCCCAACCCCTGGGGGCCCCAACACCAGCTCCAGGGGCCAAATCCCTGAACGCCCGAACCATAGCTCCAGGGGCCTAACCCCTTGGGGCCCCAACCCCAGCTCCAGGGGCGTAACCCACGGGGCCCCAACCCCAGCTCCAGGGGCCCAACCCCTGAGCGCCCGAACCATAGCTGCAGAGGCCTAACCCCCGAGGGCCCCAACCCCAGCTCCACGGGCCCAACCCCTGGGGGCCCCAATACCAGCTTCAGGGACCCAACCCCTGGGGTCCCCAACACCAGCTCCAGGAGTCCAACCCCTGGGGGCCCCAACACAAGTTCCATGGGCCCAACCCCTGAGCGCCCAAACCATAGCTCCAGGGGCCTAACCCCCGGGGGCCCCAACCACAGCTCCAGGGGCCCAACCCCTGGGGGCCCCAACACCTGCTCCAGGAGCCCAACCCCTCGGGGCCCCAAAACCAGCTCCAGGGGCCCAATCCCTGAGCGCCAGAACCATAGCTCCAGGGGCCTAATGCCTGAGGGCCCCAACCCCAGCTCCAGGGGCCTAACCCCTGGGGGCCCCAACCACAGCTCCAGGGGCCCAGCCCCTGCGACCCCAACACAATCTCCAGGAACTCAAAACCTGGGGGCCCCAACACCAGCTCCAGGGGCCCAACCCCACAGCGCCCGAACCATAGCTCCAGGGACCTAAACCCTGGGGGCCCCAACCACAGCTCCAGGGGCCCAACCCCTGCGAGCCCCAACACAATCTCCAGGAACTAAAAACCTGGGGGCCCCATCACCAGCTCCAGGGAAGCAACCCCTGAGCGCCCGAACCATAGCTCCAGGGGTCCATCCCCTGAGTGCCTGAACCATAGCTCCACGGGCCTAAAACCTGGTTCCCCAACACCAGCTCCAGGGGCCCAACCCCAGAGCGCCCGAAACATAGCTCCAGGGGCCCAACCCCTGAGCGCCTGAACCATAGCTGCAGGGGCCTAGCCCTCGAGGGCCCCAACCCCAGCTCCAGGGTCCCAACCACTGGAGGCCCCAAAACCAGCTCCAGGGGCCCAATCCCTGAGCCCCCGAACCATAGCTGCAGGGACCTAACCCCCGAGGGCCCCAACCCCAGCTCCAGGGGCCCAACCCTTGGGGGCCCAAACACCAGTTTCAGGGGCCCAACCCCTGAGCGACCGAACCATAGCTCCAGGGGCCTAACTCCCGAGGGCCCCAACCACAGCTCCAGGGGCCCAACCCCTGGGGGCCCCAACACCAGCTCCAGGAGCCCAGCCCCTGGGGGTCCCAACACAAGTTCCAGGGGCCCAACCCCAGAGCGCCCTAACCATAGCTCCAGGGGCCCAACCCCTGGTGGCCGCAACACCAACTCCAGCGGCCCAACCCCTGAGCGCCCGAGCCTTAGCTCAAGGGGTCTAACCCCTGGGGCCCCAACACCAGCTCCAGGGGCCCAACTCCTGGGGTCCCCAACACCAGCTCCAGGGTCCCAACCCCTGAGCGCCCGAACCTTAGCTCCAGGGGCCTAATCCCTGGGGGCCCCAACACCAGCTCCAAGGGCCCAACCCCTGAGCGCCCGAACAATACCTCCAGGGGCCTAACCCCTGGAGGCCCCAACACCAGCTCCAGGGGCCCAACCCCAAAGTACCCAAACCATAGCTCTAGGGGCCTATTCCCTGGGGGCCCGCACGCCAGCTCCAAGGGCCCAACCCCTGAGCGCCCGAACCATAGCGCAAGGGGCTTAACCCCTGAGGCCCCAACACCAGCTCCAGGGGCCCAACCCCTGGGACTCCCAACACCAGCTACAGGGGCCCAACCCCAGAGCTCCCGAACCATAGCTCCATGCGGGGAAATGCTCTGTGCACTACCCTATGTGGCCACACAGTGTTACTGTTGCTCCATGCGTGAAATGTCTGGGCATTACTGTGATGGAGTCGGGACTGTCTGTGTGGGGGATGGGAGAGCAAGGGTTGACATTAGGTCAGGGGCCCCTATACCAGCTCCAGCGGCCCAACCCCTGAGCGCCCGAACCGTAGCTCCAGGGGCCTAACCCCTGGGGGTCCCAACACCAGCTCCAGGGGCCCAACCCCTGAGAGCCCGACCCATAGCTCCAGGGGCCTAAATCCTGTGGGCCCCAACCCCAGCTCCAGGGGCCCAACCCCTGGGGGCCCCACCACCAGCTCCAGGGGCCCAAACCCTGAGCGCCCGAACCATAGCTCCAGGGGTCTAACCCCTGGGGCCCCAACCCCAGCTCCAGGGGCCCAACCCCTGGGGCCCTCGACCCCAGTTCCAGGGGCCCAACCCCTGAGCGCCCGAACCATAGCTGCAGAGGCCTAACCCCCGAGGGCCCCAACCCCAGCTCCAGGGGCCCAACCCCTGGGGGCCCCAAAACCAGCTCCAGGGGCCCAATCCCTGAGCGCCAGAACCATAGCTCCAGGGGCCTAATCCCTGAGGGCCCCAACACCAGCTCCAGGGGCCCAACCCCTGAGCGAACTAACCATAGCTCCAGGGGCCTAAACCCCGGGGGCCCCAACCCCAGCTCCAGGGGCCCAACCCCTGCATGCCCCAACACCAGCTCCAGGGGTCCAACCCCTGAGCCCCCGAACCATAGCTCCAGGGGCCTAACCCCTGGGGCCCCTCACCAGCTCCAGGGGCCCAACCCCTTGGGGCCCCAACACCAGCTCCAGGGGCCCAACCCATGAGCGCCCGAACCATAGCTCTAGGGGCCTAACTCCTGGGGGCCCAAACCCCACCTCCAGGGGCCCAACCCCTGGGGGCCCCAACACCAGCTCCAGGGGCTCAACCCCTGAGCGCCCGAACCATAGCTCCAGGGCCCTAACCCCTGGGGGCCCCAACCACAGCTCCAGGGGCCCAACTCCTGCGACCCCAACACAATCTCCAGGAACTCAAAACCTGGTGGCCCCAACACCAGCTCCAGGGGCCCAACCCCACAGCGCCCGAACCATAGCTCCAGGGGCCTAAACCCTGGGGGCCCCAACCACAGCTCCAGGGGCCCAACCCCTGCGAGCCCCAACACAATCTCCAGGAACTCAAAACCTGGGGGCCCCAACACCAGCTCAAGGGGCCCCACCCCTGGGGCCCTCGACCCTTGCTCCAGGGAACCAACCCCTGAGCGCCCGAACCATAGCTCCAGGGGTCGAACCCCTGAGTGCCTGAACCATAGCTCCACGGGCCTAAAACCTGGGTCACCAACACCAGCTCCAGGGGCCCAACCCCAGAGCGCCCGAAACATAGCTCCAGGGGCCCAATCCCTGGGGGCCCCAACACCAGCTCCAGGGGCCCAACCCCTGGGGCCCTCCACCCCAGCTCCAGGGACCCAACCCCTGAGCGCCCGAACCATAGCTCCAGGGGCCCAACCCCTGAGCGCCTGAACCATAGCTCCAGGGGCCTCACCCCTGGGTCCCCAACACCAGCTCCAGGGGCCCAACCCCTTGGGGCCCCAACACCAGCTCCAGGGGCCCAACCCATGAGCGGCCGAACCAAAGATCCAGGGGCCTAACCCCTGGAGGCCCCAACCCCAGCTCCAGGGTCCCAACCACTGGAGGCCCCAAAACCAGCTCCAGGGGCCCAATTCCTGAGCCCCCGAACCATAGCTGCAGGGGCCTAACCCCCGAGGGGCCCAACCCCAGCTCCAGGGGCCCAACCCCTGGGGGCCCCAACACCAGTTTCAGGGGCCCAACCCCTGAGTGCCCGAACCATAGCTCCAGGGGCCTAACCCCCGAGGGCCCCAACCACAGCTCCAGGGGCCCAACCCCTGGGGGCCCCAACACCAGCTCCAGGAGCCCAACCCCTGGGGGTCCCAACACAAGTTCCAGGGGCCCAACCCCGGAGCGCCCTAACCATAGCTCCAGGGGCCCAACCCCTGGTGGCCGCAACACCAACTCCAGCGGCCCAACCCCAGAGTTCGCAAACCATAGCTCTAGGGGCCTATTCCCTGGGGGCCCGCACGCCAGCTCCAAGGGCCCAACCTCTGAGCGCCCGAACCATAGCGCAAGGGGCTTAACCCCTGGGGCCCCAACACCAGCTCCAGGGGCCCAACCCCTGGGAGTCCCAACACCAGCTACAGGGGCCCAACCCCAGAGCTCCCGAACCATAGCTCCATGCGGGGAAATGCTCTGTGCACTACCCTATGTGGCCACACAGTGTTACTGTTGCTCCATGCGTGAAATGTCTGGGCATTACTGTGATGGAGTCGGGACTGTCTGTGTGGGGGATGGGAGAGCAAGGGGTGATATTAGGTCAGGGGCCCCAACACCAGCTCCAGCGGCCCAACCCCTGAGCGCCCGAACCGTAGCTCAAGGGGCCTAACCCCTGGGGGCCACAACACCAGCTCCAGGGGCCCAACCCCTGAGAGCCCGAACCATAGCTCCAGGGGCCTAAATCCTGTCGGCCCCAACCCACACTCCAGGGGCCCAACCCCTGGGGGCCCCACCACCAGCTCCAGGGGCCCAAACCCTGAGCGCCCGAACCATAGCTCCAGGGGTCTAACCCCTGGGGCCCCAACCCCAGCACCAGGGGCCCAACCCCTGGGGCCCTCGACCCCAGTTCCAGGAGCCCAACCCCTGAGCGCCCGAACCATAGCTGCAGAGGCCTAACCCCCGAGGGCCCCAACGCCAGCTCCAGGGGCCCAAACCCTGGGGGCACCAACACCAGCTCCAGGAGCCCAACCCCTGGGGGCCCCAACACAAGTTCCAGGGGCCGAACCCCGGAGCGCCCCAACCCAAGCTCCAGGGTCCGAACCCCTGTGGGCCCCAACACCAGCTCCAGGGGCCCAACCCCTGAGCGCCCGAACCAAAGCTCCAGGGGCCTAACCCCCGGGGGCCCCAACCACAGCTCCAGGGGCCCAAACCCTGGGGGCCCCAACACCTGCTCCAGGAGCCCAACCCCTGGGGCCCTCGACCCCATCTCCAGGGGCCCAACCCCTGAGCGTCCGAACCATAGCGCAAGGGGCTTAACCCCTGGGGCCCCAACACCAGCTCCAGGGGCCCAACCCCTGGGACTCCCAACACCAGCTACAGGGGCCCAACCCCAGATCTCCCGAACCATAGCTCCATGCGGGGAAATGCTCTGTGCACTACCCTATGTGGCCACACGGTGTCACTCTTGCTTCATGCAGGAAATACTCTGGGCATTACCCTCCATGGCCACACAGTGTTACTGTTGCTCCATGCGTGAAATGTTTGGGCATTACTGTGATGGAGTCGGGACTGTCTGTGTGGGGGATGGGAGAGCAAGGGGTGACATTAGGTCAGGGGCCCCAACACCAGCTCCAGCGGCCCAACCCCTGAGCGCCCGAACCATAGCTCCAGGGGCCTAACCCCTGGGGGCCCCAACACCAGCTCCAAGGGCCCAACCCCTGAGAGCCCGAACCATAGCTCCAGGGGCCTAAATCCTGTGGGCCCCAACCCCAGCTCCCGGAGCCCAACCCCTGGGGGCCCCACCACCAGCTCCAGGGGCCCAAACCCTGAGCGCCCGAACCGTAGCTCCTGGGGTCTAACCCCTGGGGCCCCAACCCCAGCTAAAGGGGCCCAACCCCTGGGGCCCTAGACCCCAGTTCCAGGGGCCCAACCCCTGAGCGCCCGAACCATAGCTGCATAGGCCTAACCCCCGAGGGCCCCAACCTCAGCTCCAGGGGCCCAACCCCTGGGGGCCCCAACACCAGCTTCAGGGGCCCAACCCCTGGGGGCCCCAACACCAGCTCCAGGAGCCCAACCCCTGGGGGACCCAACACAAGTTCCAGGGGCCGAAATCCAGAGCGCCCTAACCATAGTTCCAGGGGCACAACCCCTTGCGGCCAGAACACCAGCTCCAGGGGCCCAACCCCTGAGCGCCCAAACCATAGCTCCAGGGGCCTAACCCCCGGGGGCCCCAACCACAGCTCCAGGGGCCGAACCCCTGGGGGCCCCAACACCTGCTCCAGGAGCCCAACCCCTGGGGGCCCCAAAACCAGCTCCAGGGGCCCAATCCCTGAGCGCCAGAACCATAGCTCCAGGGGCCTAATCCCTGAGGGCCCCAACATCAGCTCCAGGGGCCCAACCCCTGAGCGAACGAACCATAGCTCCAGGGGCCTAAACCCCGGGGGCCCCAACCCCATCTCCAGGGGCCCAACCCCTAGATGCCCCAACACCAGCTCCAGGGGTCCAACCTCTGAGCGCCTGAACCATAGCTCCAGGGGTCTAACCCCCGGGGGCCCCAACCCCAGCTACAGGGGCCCAACCCCTGGGGACCCCAACACCAGCTCCAAGAGCCCAACCCCTGGGAGCCCCAACACCAGATCCAGGGGCCCAACCCCTGAGCGCCCGAACCATAGCTCCAGGGGCCCAACCCCTGGTGGCCGCAACACCAACTCCAGCGGCCCAACCCCTGAGCGCCCGAGCCTTAGCTCAAGAGGCCTAACCCCTGGGGCCCCAACACCAGCTCCAGGGGCCCAACCCCTGAGAGCCCGAACCAGAGCTCCAGGGGCCTAAATCCTGTGGGCCCCAACCCAAGCTCCAGGGGCCCAACCCCTGGGGGCCCCACCACCAGCTCCAGGGGCCCAAACCCTGAGCGCCCGAACCATAGCTCCAGGGGTCTAACCCCTGGCGCCCCAACCCCAGCTCCAGGGGCCCAACCCCTGGGGCCCTCGACCCCAGTTCCAGGGGCCCAACCCCTGAGCGCCCGAACCATAGCTCCAGGGGTCCAACCCCTGAGTGCCAGAACCATAGCTCCACGGGCCTAAAACCTGGGTCCCCAACACCAGCTCCAGGGGCCCAACCCCAGAGCGCCCGAAACATAGCTCCAGGGGCCCAATCCCTGGGGGCCCCAACACCAGCTCCAGGGGCCCAACCCCTGGGGCCCTCCACCCCAGCTCCCGGGGCCCAACACCTGAGCGCCCGAACCATAGCTCCAGGGGCCCAACCCCTGAGCGCCTGAACCATAGATCCAGGGGCCTCAGCCCTGGGTCCCCAACACCAGCTCCAGGGGCCCAACCCCTTGGGGCCCCAACACCAGCTCCAGGGGCCCAACCCATGAGCGGCCGAACCAAAGATCCAGGGGCCTAACCCCTGGAGGCCCCAACCCCAGCTCCAGGGTCCCAACCACTGGAGGCCCCAAAACCAGCTCCAGGGGCCCAATCCCTGAGCCCCCGAACCATAGCTGCAGGGGCCTAACCCCCGAGGGCCCCAACCCCAGCTCCAGGGTCCTAACCCCTGGGGGCCCCAACACCAGTTTCAGAGGCCCAACCCCTGAGCCCGAACCATAGCTCCAGGGGTCTAACCCCTGGGACCCAAACCCCAGCTCCAGTGGCCCAACCCCTGGGGCCCTCGACCCCAGTTCCAGGGGCCCAGCCCCTGAGCGCCCGAACCATAGCTGCAGAGGCCTAACCCCCGAGGGCCCCAACCCCAGCTCCAGGGGCCCAACCCCTGGGGGCCCCAATACCAGCTTCAGGGGCCCAACCCCTGGGGGCCCCAAGACCAGCTCCAGGAGCCCAACCCCTGGGGGCCCCAACACAGGTTCCAGGGGCCGAACCCCGGAGCGCCCTAACCATAGCTCCAGGGGCCCAACCCCTGGGGGCCCCAACACCAGCTCCAGGGGCCCAACCCCTGGGAGCCCCAACACCTGCTCCAGGAGCCCAACCCCTGGTGGCCCCAAAACCAGCTCCAGGGGCCCAATCCCTGAGCGCCAGAACCATAGCTCCAGGGGCCTAAACCCCGGGGGCCCCAACCCCAGCTCCAGGGGCCCAATCCCTCGGGGCCCCAACACCAGTTCCAGGGGCCCAACCCCTGAGCGCCCGAACCATAGCTCTAGGGGCCTAACTCCTGGGGGCCCAAACCCCACCTCCAGGGGCCCAATCCCTGGGGGCCCCAACACCAGTTCCAAGGGCCCAACCCCTGAGCGCCCGAACCATAGCTCCAGGTGACTAACCCCTGGGGGCCCCAACCACAGCTCCAGGTGGCCCAACCCCTGGGGACCCCAACACCAGCTCCAAGAGCCCAACCCCTGGGAGCCCCAACACCAGCTCCAGGGGCCCAACCCCAGAGAGCCCGAACCATAGTTCCAGGGGCCCGACCCCTGGGGGCCCCAACACCAGCTCCAGGGGCCAAACCCCTGAGCGCCCGAACCATAGCTCCAGGGGCCTAACCAGTGGGGGCCCCAACCCCAGCTCCAGGGGCGTAACCCCCGGGGCCCCAACCCCAGCTCCAGGGGCCGAACCCCTGGGGCCCTCGACCCCAGCTCCAGGGGCCCAAACCCTGAGCGTCCGAACCATAGCTCCAGGGGCCTAACCCCTGGGGCCCGTCACCAGCTCCAGGGGCCCAACCCCAGCTCCAGGGGCGTAACCCCCGGGGCCCCAACCCCAGCTCCAGGGGCCCAACCCCTGGGGCCCTCGACCCCAGCTCCAGGGGCCCAACCCCTGAGCGCCCGAACCATAGCTCCAGGGGCCTAACCCCTGGGGCCCCTCACCAGCTTCAGGGGCCCAACCCCTTGCGGCCCCAACACCAGCTCCAGGGGCCCAGCCCATGAGCGCCCGAACCATAGCTCTAGGGGCCTAAATCCTGGGGGCCCAAACCCCACCTCCAGGGGCCCAACCCCTGGGGGCCCCAACACCAGCTCCAGGGGCCCAACCCCTGGGGGCTCCAACACCAGCTCCAGGGGCCCAACCCCTGGGGGCCCCAACACCTGCTCCAGGAGCCCAACCGCTGGGGGCCCCAAAACCAGCTCCAGGGGCCCAATCCCTGAGCGCCAGAACCATAGCTCCAGGGGCCTAATCCCTGAGGGCCCCAACACCAGCTCCAGGGGCCCAACCCCTGAGCGAACGAACCATAGCTCCAGGGGCCTAACCCCCGGGGGCCCCAACCCCAGCTCCAGGGGACCAACCCCTGGATGCCCCAACACCAGCTCCAGGGGTCCAACCCCTGAGCGCCCAAACCATAGCTCCAGGGGCCTAACCCCCGGGGGCCCCAACGACAGCTCCAGGGGCCCAACCCCTGGGGGCCCCAACACCTGCTCCAGGAGCCCAACCCCTGGGTGCCCCAAAACCAGCTCCAGGGGCCCAATCCCTGAGCGCCAGAACCATAGCTCCAGGGGCCTAATCCCTGAGGGCCCCAACACCAGCTCCAGGGGCCCAACCCCTCAGCGAACGAACCATAGCTCCAGGGGCCTAAACCCCGGGGGCCCGAACCCCAGCTCCAGGGGCCCAACCCCTGGATGCCCCAACACAAGCTCCAGGGGCCCAACCCATGAGCGCCCGAACCATAGCTCTAGGGGCCTAACCCCTGGGGGCCCCAACCACAGCTCCAGGGGCCCAACCCCTGGGGACCCCAACACCAGCTCCAAGAGCCCAACCCCTGGGATCCCCAACACCAGCTCCAGGGGACCAACCCCAGAGAGCCCGAACCATAGTTCCAGGGGCCCAACCCCTGGGGGCCCCAACACCAGCTCCAGGGGCCAAACCCCTGAGCGACCGAACCATAGCTCCAGGGGCCTAACCAGTGGGGGCTCCAACCACAGTTCCAGGGGCGTAACCCCCGGGGCCCCAACCCCAGCTCCAGGGGCCCAACCCCTTTGGCCCTCGACCCCAGCTGCAGGGGCCCAACCCCTGAGCGTCCGAACCATAGCTCCAGGGACCTAACCCCAGGGGCCCCTCACCAGCTCCAGGGGCCCAACCCCAGCTCCAGGTGCGTAACCCCCGGGGCCCCAACCCCAGCTCCAGGGGCCCAACCCCTGGGGCCCTCGACCCCAGCTCCTGGGGCCCAACCCCTGAGCGCCCGAACCATAGCTCCAGGGGCCTAACCCCTGGGGCCCCTCACCAGCTCCAGGGGCCCAACCCCTTGGGGCCCCAACACCAGCTCCAGGGGCCCAACCCATGAGCGGCCGAACCATTGCTCTAGGGGCCTAACTCCTGGGGGCCCAAACCCCACCTCCAGGGGCCCAACCCCTGGGGGCCCCAACCCCAGCTCCAGGGGCCCAACCCCTGGGGGCCCCAATACCAGCTTCAGGGGCCCAACCCCTGGGGGCCCCAAGACCAGCTCCAGGAGCCCAACCCCTGGGGGCCCCAACACAAGTTCCAGGGGCCGAACCCCGGAGCGCCCTAACCATGGCTCCAGGGGACCAACCCCTGGGGGCCCCAACACCAACTCCAGGGGCCCAACCCCTGAGCCCCGAAAACATAGCTCCAGGGGCCTAACCCCCGGGGGCCCCAACCACAGCTCCAGGGGCCCAACCCCTGGGGGCACCAACACCTGCTCCAGGAGCCCAACCCCTGGTGGCCCCAAAACCAGCTCCAGGGGCCCAATCCCTGAGCGCCAGAACCATAGCTCCAGGGGCCTAAACCCCGGGGGCCCCAACCCCAGCTCCAGGGGCCCAACCCCTGGATGCCCCAACACCAGCTCCAGGGGTCCAACCCCTGAGCGCCCGAACCATAGCTCCAGGGGCCTAACCCCTGGGGCCCCTCACCAGCTCCAGGGGCCCAACCCCTTGGGGCCCCAACACCAGCCTCAGGGGCCCAACCCATGAGCGCCCGAACCATAGCTCTAGGGGCCTAACTCCTGGGGGCCCAAACCCCACCTCCAGGGGCCCAATCCCTGGGGGCCCCAACACCAGCTCCAGGGGTTCAACCCCTGAGCGCCCGAACCATAGCTCCAGGTGACTAACCCCTGGGGGCCCCAACCACAGCTCCAGGTGGCCCAACCCCTGGGGACCCCAACACCAGCTCCAAGAGCCCAACCCCTGGGAGCCCCAACACCAGCTCCAGGGGCCCAACCCCAGAGAGCCCGAACCATAGTTCCAGGGGCCCGACCCCTGGGGGCCCCAACACCAGCTCCAGGGGCCAAACCCCTGAGCGCCCGAACCATAGCTCCAGGGGCCTAACCAGTGGGGGCCCCAACCCCAGCTCCAGGGGCGAAACCCCCGGGGCCCCAACCCCAGCTCCAGGGGCCGAACCCCTGGGGCCCTCGACCCCAGCTCCAGGGGCCCAACCCCTGAGCGTCCGAACCATAGCTCCAGGGGCCTAACCCCTGGGGCCCGTCACCAGCTCCAGGGGCCCAACCCAAGCTCCAGGGGCGTAACCCCCGGGGCCCCAACCCCAGCTCCAGGGGCCCAACCCCTGGGGCCCTCGACCCAAGCTCCAGGGGCCCAACCCCTGAGCGCCCGAACCATAGCTCCAGGAGCCTAACCCCTGGGGCCCCTCACCAGCTTCAGGGGCCCAACCCCTTGCGGCCCCAACACCAGCTCCAGGGGCCCAGCCCATGAGCGCCCGAACCATAGCTCTAGGGGCCTAAATCCTGGGGGCCCAAACCCCACCTCCAGGGGCCCAACCCCTGGGGGCCCCAACACCAGCTCCAGGGGCCAAACCCCTGGGGGCTCCAACACCAGCTCCAGGGGCCCAACCCCTGGGGGCCCCAACACCTGCTCCAGGAGCCCAATCCCTGGGGGCCCCAAAACCAGCTCCAGGGGCCCAATCCCTGAGCGCCAGAACCATAGCTCCAGGGGCCTAATCCCTGAGGGCCCCAACACCAGCTCCAGGGGCCCAACCCCAGAGCGAACGAACCATAGCTCCAGGGGCCTAAACAGTGGGGGCCCCAACCCCAGCTCCAGGGGCCCAACCCCTTTGGCCCTCGACCCCAGCTCCAGGGGCCCAACCCCTGAGCGTCCGAACCATAGCTCCAGGGACCTAACCCCAGGGGCCCCTCACCAGCTCCAGGGGCCCAACCCCAGCTCCAGGTGCGTAACCCCCGGGGCCCCAACCCCAGCTCCAGGAGCCCAACCCCTGGGGCCCTCGACCCCAGCTCCTGCGGCCCAACCCCTGAGCGCCCGAACCATAGCTCCAGGGGCCTAACCCCTGGGGCCCCTCACCAGCTCCAGGGGCCCAACCCCTTGGGGCCCCAACACCAGCTCCAGGGGCCCAACCCATGAGCGGCCGAACCATAGCTCTAGGGGCCTAACTCCTGGGGGCCCAAACCGCACCTCCAGGGGCCCAACCCCTGGGGGCCCCAACCCCAGCTCCAGGGGCCCAACCCCTGGGGGCCCCAATACCAGCTTCAGGGGCCCAACCCCTGGGGGCCCCAACACCAGCTCCAGGAGCCCAACCCCTAGGGGCCCCAACACAAGTTCCAGGGGCCGAACCCCGGAGCGCCCTAACCATGGCTCCAGGGGACCAACCCCTGGGGGCCCCAAAACACCAGCTCCAGGGGCCCAACCCCTGAGCCCCGAAAACATAGCTCCAGGGGTCTAACCCCCGGGGGCCCCAACCACAGCTCCAGGGGCCCAACCCCTGGGGGCCCCAACACCTGCTCCAGGAGCCCAACCCCTGGTGGCCCCAAAACCACCTCGAGGGGCCCAATCCCTGAGCGCCAGAACCATAGCTCCAGAGGCCTAAACCCCGGGGGCCCCAACCCCAGCTCCAGGGGCCCAACCCCTGGATGCCCCAACACCAGCTCCAGGGGTCCAACCCCTGAGCGCCCGAACCATAGCTCCAGGGGCCTAACCCCTGGGGCCCCTCACCAGCTCCAGGGGCCCAACCCCTTGGGGCCCCAACACCAGCCTCAGAGGCCCAACCCATGAGCGCCTGAACCATAGCTCTAGGGGCCTAACTCCTGGGGGCCCAAACCCCACCTCCAGGGGCCCAATCCCTGGGGGCCCCAACACCAGCTCCAGGGGCCCAACCCCTGAGCGCCCGAACCATAGCTCCAGGTGACTAACCCCTGGGGGCCCCAACCACAGCTCCAGGTGGCCCAACCCCTGGGGACCCCAACACCAGCTCCAAGAGTCCAACCCCTGGGAGCCCCAACACCAGCTCCAGGGGCCCAACCCCAGAGAGCCCGAACCATAGTTCCAGGGGCCCGACCCCTGGGGGCCCCAACACCAGCTCCAGGGGCCAAACCCCTGAGCGCCCGAACCATAGCTCCAGGGGCCTAACCAGTGGGGGCCCCAACCCCAGCTCCAGGGGCGAAACCCCCGGGGCCCCAACCCCAGCTCCAGGGGCCGAACCCCTGGGGCCCTCGACCCCAGCTCCAGGGGCCCAACCCCTGAGCGTCCGAACCATAGCTCCAGGGGCCTAACCCCTGGGGCCCGTCACCAGCTCCAGGGGCCCAACCCCAGCTCCAGGGGCGTAACCCCCGGGGCCCCAACCCCAGCTCCAGGGGCCCAACCCCTGGGGCCCTCGACCCCAGCTCCAGGGGCCCAACCCCTGAGCGCCCGAACCATAGCTCCAGGGGCCTAACCCCTGGGGCCCCTCACCAGCTTCAGGGGCCCAACCCCTTGCGGCCCCAACACCAGCTCCAGGGGCCCAGCCCATGAGCGCCCGAACCATAGCTCTAGGGGCCTAAATCCTGGGGGCCCAAACCCCACCTCCAGGGGCCCAACCCCTGGGGGCCCCAACACCAGCTCCAGGGGCCCAACCCCTGGGGGCTCCAACACCAGCTCCAGGGGCCCAACCCCTGGGGGCCCCAACACCTGCTCCAGGAGCCCAATCCCTGGGGGCCCGAAAACCAGCTCCAGGGGCCCAATCCCTGAGCGCCAGAACCATAGCTCCAGGGGCCTAATCCCTGAGGGCCCCAACACCAGCTCCAGGGGCCCAACCCCAGAGCGAACGAACCATAACTCCAGGGGCCTAACCCCCGGGGGCCCCAACCCCAGCTCCAGGGGCCCAACCCCTGGATGCCCCAACACCAGCTCCAGGGGTCCAACCCCTGAGCGCCCGAACCATAGTTCCAGGGGTCTAACCCCCGGGGGCCCCAACCCCAGCTACAGGGGCCCAACCCCTGGGGACCACAACACCAGCTCCAAGAGCCCAACCCCTGGGAGCCCCAACACCAGCTCCAGGGGCCCAACCCCAGAGAGCCCGTACCATAGTTCCAGGGGCCCAACCCCTGGGGGCCCCAACACCAGCTCCAGGGGCCAAACCCCTGAGCGCCCGAACCATAGCTCCAGGGGCCTAACCCCTGGGGGCCCCAACCCCAGCTCCAGGGGCGAAACCCCCGGGGCCCCAACCCCAGCTCCAGGGGCCCAACCCCTGGGGCCCCCGACCCCAGCTCCAGGGGCCCAACCCCAGAGCTCCCGAACCATAGCTCCATGCGGGGAAATGTTCTGTGCACTACCCTATGTGGCCACACGGTGTCACTCTTGCTCCATGCAGGAAATGCTCTGGGCATTACCCTGCATGGCCACACAGTGTTACTGTTGCTCCATGCGTGAAATGTCTGGGCATTACTGTGATGGAGTCGGGACTGTCTGTGTGGGGGATGGGAGAGCAAGGGGTGACATTAGGTCAGGGGCCCCAACACCAGCTCCAGCGGCCCAACCCCTGAGCGCCCGAACCATAGCTCCAGGGGCCTAACCCCTGGGGGCCCCAACACCAGCTCCAGGGTCCCAACCCCTGAGAGCCCGAACCATAGCTCCAGGGGCCTAAATCCTGTGGGCCCCAACCCCAGCTCCAGGGGCCCAACCCCTGGGGGCCCCACCACGAGCTCCAGGGGCCCAACCCCTGAGCGATCGAACCATAGCTGCAGAGGCCTAACCCCCGAGGGCCCCAACCTTAGCTCCAGGGGCCCAACCCCTGGGGGCCCCAACACCAGCTCCAGGGGCCCAACCCCTGGGGGCCCCAACACCTGCTCCAGGAGCCCAACCCCTGGGGACCCCAAAACCAGCTCCAGGGGCCCAATCCCTGAGCGCCAGACCCATAGCTTCAGGGGCCTAATCCCTGAGGGCCCCAACACCAGTTCCAGGGGCCCAACCCCTGAGCGAACGAACCATAGCTCCAGGGGCCTAAACCCCGGGGGCCCCAACCCCAGCTCCAGGGGCCCAACCCCTGGATGCCCCAACACCAGCTCCAGGGGTCCAACCCCTGAGCGCCCGAACCATAGCTCCAGGGGTCTAACCCCCGGGGGCCCCAACCCCAGCTCCAGGGGCCCAACCCCTGAGCGTCCGAACCATAGCGCAAGGGGCTTAACCCCTGGGGCTCCAACACCAGCTCCAGGGGCCCAACCCCTGGGACTCCCAACACCAGCTAAAGGTTCCCAACCCCAGAGAGCCCGAACCATAGTTCCAGGGGCCCAACCCCTGGGGGCCCCAACAAAAGCTCCAGGGGCCAAACCCCTGAGCGCCCGAACCATAGCTCCAGGGGCCTAACCCCTGGGGGCCCCAACACTAGCTCCAGGGGCCCAACCCCTGGGGCCCTCCACCCCAGCTCCAGGGGCCTAACCGCTGAGCGCCCGAACCATAGCTCCAGGGGCCTAACCCCTGGGTCCCCAACACCAGCTCCAGGGGCAAAACCCCTTGGGGACCCAACACAAGCTCCAGGGGCCCAACCCCTGAGCGCCCGAACCATAGCTCTACGGGCCTAACCCCCGGGGGCCCGAACCCCAGCTCCAGGGGCCCAACCCCTGGAGGTCCAAGCACCAGCTACAGGGGCCCAACCCCTGAGCGCCCGAACCATAGCTCCAGGGGCCTAACCCCCGAGGGCCCCAACCACAGCTCCAGGGGCCCAACCCCTGGGGGACCCAACACCAGCTCCAGGAGCCCAACCCCTGGGGGTCCCAACACAAGTTCCAGGGGCCCAACCCCGGAGAGCCCTAACCATAGCTCCAGGGGTCCAACCCCTGAGCGCCCGAGCCTTAGCTCAAGGGGCCTAACCCCTGGGGCCCCAACACCAGTTCCAGGGGCCCAACTCCTGGGGTCCCCAACACCAGCTCCAGGGTCCCAACCCCTGAGCGCCCGAACCTTAGCTCCAGGGGCCTAATCCCTGGGGGCCCCAACACCAGCTCCAAGGGCCCAACCCCTGAGCGCCCGAACAATACCTCCAGGGGCCTAACCCCTGGAGGCCCCAACACCAGCTCCAGGGGCCCAACCCCAGAGTGCCCAAACCATAGCTCTAGGGGCCTATTCCCTGGGGGCCCGCACGCCAGCTCCAAGGGCCCAACCCCTGAGCGCCCGAACCATAGTTCTAGGGGCCTATTCCCTAGGGCCCCAACACCAGCTCCAGGGGCCCAACCCCTGGGAGTCCCAACACCAGCTACAGGGGCCCAACCCCAGAGCTCCCGAGCCATAGCTCCATGCGGGGAAATGCTCTGTGCACTACCCTATGTGGCCACACGGTGTCACTCTTGCTCCATGCAGGAAATGCTCTGGGCATTACCCTATATGGCCACACAGTGTTACTGTTGCTCCATGCGTGAAATGTCTGGGCATTACTGTGATGGAGTCGGGACTGTCTGTGTGGGGGATGGGAGAGCAAGGGGTGACATTAGGTCAGGGGCCCCAACACCAGCTCCAGCGGCCCAACCCCTGAGCGCCCGAACCATAGCTCCAGGGGCCTAAATCCTGTGGGCCCCAACCCCAGCTCCAGGGGCCCAACCCCTGGGGGCCCCACCACCAGCTCCAGGGGCCCAAACCGTGAGCGCCCGAACCATAGCTCCAGGGGTCTAACTCCTGGGGCCCCAACCCCAGCTCCAGGGGCCCAACCCCTGGGGCCCTCGACCCCACTTCCAGGGGCCCAACCCCTGAGTGCCCGAACCATAGCTGCAGAGGTCTAACCCCCGATGGCCCCAACCCCAGCTCCAGGGGCCCAACCCCTGGGGGCCCCAACACCAGCTTCAGGGGCCCAACCCCTGGGGGCCCCAACACCAGTTCCAGGAGCCCAACCCCTGGGGGCCCCAACACAAGTTCCAGGGGCCGAACCCCGGAGCGCCCTAACCATAGCTCCAGGGGCCCAACCCCTGGGGGCCCCAACCCCAGCTCCAGGGGCGTAACCCCCGGGGCCCGAACCCCAGCTCCAGGGGCCCAACCCCTGGGGCCC